>NC_081556.1:25203658-25503658 GCF_963082655.1 Stomoxys calcitrans
TGAACTTTAATGTGATAGCCAGTTACACCATAGTTGAGTTAAGCAAATGGCGCACCGATCCGACTGCCTGCCATACACCATTCCAAATGCAAACACATCCTGTACAGCCTGAAGCCAATTTCACATCATCCAACCAACAATGACCACAAACAACAAAAGGCCAAATATGTTACAAATTGTTTAAAACGTATTAGAATTATAGTCGTTGGTTGGTCCACTACTGAAATAGTTGTTGCTGCAACAGCGTGTGCCATTACAGCATCAGCAGCAGCAGCATACAAAGTGTTGCTGGTAATGGTGCTGTTCTAGGTGGCAATACAAAATCAAGCCCATTAGCTATTTTCATTACAGCATGTTGACATCTTTTGTTTAGAATTGTGAATGTGAATGCATACACGTACGGATGGAAATGCTGTTGGTTGCTGTCATAGTTGGTCTGTCTATAGCTATTGGTGCTCTGAAAAGCTGTTTCATTGACAACTCCAACACAAGTTGAACGGTTGGTACCCCAAGCAATTGTAGTCACACCTTCAATTGTGATACTAAGTCCTTTTATACTTAAGCTCTGTGCTGAATCTTTTTTTTCCAACTTTATGGCAAAGTGAGATTAAAATACATGAGGGCAAAAATTGAAATACCAAACCATTTTGTTTACAACAGCCACTTTAAAATTAGGTCACGGAAAATGACTTACTAGCAGGAATTAAAATATGGCCATTCCAGCCTGAGAAAGTTTGCAAGTTCTGTTGCTTCATTGCATTAAGTAAAAATTTTTGGAAAATTTTCGGAAAATTTATTTCACTTTGATTTCCATTGTTAAAAAAATTACTCTTTAAACAAAAATTATTTGGTTCATAGCCTGGTTTGGAAGTGTGCTTTTGATATTAAAAGTTAATTGAACATTAGGGTTTATGCCAAACTGAATCATATGTTCACTTCCTCAGCACTAATAACATATTTCCAATCATGGCCAATGAGTCAAATAAGCTATAGGCGTTAAGTACCAAAATAGTTCAAACTTAGAAATCTGTTTGGTTTCGTACATTTATGCCAAATATAGCCCAGACAATATAATACTTGGATACGGGTAGCATATACCGACCGACCGATTTTGTAATAAAAAGTCTTGAGTCAAAAAAAAAAAAAAAATACAAGTAAGAGCGTGCTAAGTTCGGCCGGGCCTAATTTTTGGAACCCACTACCTTGGGTTCTGCTAAAAATGTATGCATAAGAAATTTATTTGAAGGGCTCAATTTTATGCCAAACTTCTGCCAAATCAGCAAAAATTAAAGCTTTTAGAACCCGAACGAGGACGATCGACAGACCGGTTTACAAGGGAGCTATATCAGGTTATGGACGAGTTTGGAACGTTTTTGGAAGTCGTAACATAACCCCGTTTGCAAAATTTCAGCCAAATCGAACAAAACTTGCGACTTGTAAGGACTCAAGGACCAAGGATATGTTCTACGAGGGCCTAGAGAGAGAATATGACCGCTGCCCCGCCCATGATATTAAATTCGTTTTGGGAGATTTTAATGCGAACATAGGAAAGGAAACCTTCTTTGGTCCAACACATGGAAACTTTAGCCTCCACGAGGAAACGTTCAGTAATGGCTTGAGTCTGATAGAATTCGGCGCGGCAAAAAAACATGGTACTTAGTAGCACCAGATTTCAACATAAAAATGTTCACAAAGCCACATGGCTGTCACCCGATCAAAACACGAGGACCGCAATAAACGTGGCTTCATATTAGCTGTAATGTATTGGTAAAGGTTTGGTGTCACTGTTGCCTTTGATGTCATTCATAAAGTTTCACTTCATAATAAAATACAAATACAAAAGTTTTAATATGTCATTTCATATAGTATGACTGTTGATACTCAATTATGTCAATGTTTAATTGCATTTCATTGAAACCCTGAGCAACGCATTATGAATGAACCAATAAAAACTCTGCTTGCACCTAATGTAAATGATGACTATGTCGGTATATATGTGTGTCTGCCTGAGCTCTCGTTAGTATCCAGGCATGCAGGCGGTGTCCTATGTAAGTTTCAACGAAACATACAGACAAATTTTATTTTTCTTCGTTGGATAGGTGAGTTTGAAATGGGAATTTCAATAAGTCTAAAATCTGAAACCATTAAGAGATAAAAATCCAAAATACTTGTCAAAATGATCTTAGTTTGAACGCATCGAATCAAAAATGTTCTCCTCGTCGTTGATACTGGACATTACTTGAGATCATCAATACTTCAGGAAACTTTATGTGCAACAGCAAAGTGGGATACCGAAGGTGCTCTAGGTAGAAATCCGTGCAAGACAGAAGTAGTTCTTTTCAGTTGGAGACACAAGTTGCCTACAGTGGCACCTGTCTCCTTGGGAGGAGAGAATGATCCATTTACAGAAAGCCCAAAATACCTGAGTGTTTTGCTGGATAGGAAATTAAACTTCAAATCTAACCTTTTGGAAGGGGCAAGAAAGACAACTCTTGCCTTATACACCTGCAAGAGAGCCATTAGCAAAAGTTGGGAGTTTAGACCGCGTGTCATGCATTGGGTATAAACTGCAGTTGTCAGACCTATAACGCTATATGGTGTTGCGGTCTGGTGGACGGCGCTTCAAAAGTCCACCTACTACTCAATACTTAACCGCATCCAAAGAATGGGTTGTTTTTGCATTACAGCCGTACTGAAGACGACACCATCTGATGCACTGAATTTAATGCTAAATCTAATGCCTCTGGACATTGTAGCTAGACAAATTGCTGCGACCACAGCTGTGAGTCTAAGGAAGCTTTCTCTTTGGTCATCTGGCGGCTACGGACACTGTATTATCCTTAATACAATGTCCGATGTTCCAGGCAGTGTGGATTACTCCCTACCTGAGCCGCTTTTTGATTATAAGTACTGTACCACCGTTCCTGATAGAACCGATTGGAACTACGATATCACTGGTAATAGTTATATAGACTTCTATACGGATGTTTCCAAGCTAGATGACCAGGTGGGCTTTGAGGTGTACTCTAAAGATCTAGAACTGGTTATTTCGAAAAGTTTGCCCGACCACTGCAATGTGTATCAAGGGGAAATCCATTAAATCCTTGGAAAACGTATTTCTGAAAACAAAAACAGCCCTCGACTGTCGCAATTCTCTCCACGAAATGGCCGAACAATTCAAAATTCACCTGTTCTGTGTGCCGGGCCACAGAGATATCCCAGAGAATTGTAAAGCGGATGAACTTGCGAGACCATAAACTACCCAACATTTTCCAGGGATACTGGAATCTGTGGGTACCCTCTAGTGACATGTAAGCTAAGTTTTCAGGACTAGGCCCGAAGGACAACGCATTATAGATGGTCACAAAGAGGGGTCTATAAGCATACCAAAACTATGTGACCTAATCTAGACTTGAAAAGGTCTACAGCTTTGCTGTCATTGGCTATAACAGACGTCTCAGTCATTATGTCCGTCATCACAGGTCTCTGTCTAATCGGAAACATGCTGACAGACTGAAGGTTGCCAGCAACGACTTTTGCAGTAGCTGTGAGGACATCGAAGAAGAAGAGACAATAGAACACCTCTTGTGTGTGCGTGCCGCACTGGCATTCAGAATGAGTTCCACTTTAGGTTCTCATTTCTTTAAGAACCTGTCGAATTTAGCGGATGTGAACATTCGCAAGTTATTGGTCTTTTTAAAGCGATCTGAATGGTTCAACGGCATTTTCCTTCTTCTGTTCTTGTGGTATCACAATGGGCGAAAACGTCAAAGAAAGTCTGATGGCAGGTTAAAAACCTATTCGGGCCATACCTGGCGCGGAAGTTACAGACAATAGTAGATCCCATTGTGAAAATTTTCAACCAAATCGGAAGTATTGCGCCCTAGATAGAAGTAAAGAAGTAAAATGTGGAGATCGGTTTGAATGAGAGCTATATCAGGTTATGAACCGATTTAGACCATATTTGGCATGTAAATTAGAGGCTATAGAAGAAGTCAATGTGCAAAATATCTCTAGATGCTCAACAAAAATTATCGGGAGATCGGGGATGTCATAACAGAACCCCACGCGAAATTTCAGACAAATCGAACAAAAACTACGGTTTATAAGGGTTTGAGAATTCAAATCGGAAGATCGGGTTATATGGGGGCTATATTGGAAGTCATAGCAGAGCACCACATGCAAAATTTCAGCCAAATTGAACAAAAATTGCGGCTTCCAGGGGCACGAGAATTAAAATCGGGAGATCGGCTTATATGGAAGCTTTATCTAAATCTGAACCGATATGGCTCACTTGCAATCCCCAATACCTACATCAATATTAAGTATTGATGTCAATCATCCTTGGAGCTACTTGACCGGGTTCAACGGAGAGCGATGGTGTTGATTGGGGACAGTAGGGTATCCAACTCTATTGCTTCTCTTGAACATCGTCGGAATGTGGGTAGCGTTGTATTGCTCTATCGTTATTTTCATGTCGTGTGTTCCAGGGATATTCGTCTTCTTATCCCTGGCGTTAGGATGTTTACCAGGAATACAAGACTTGCCAGGAACTCACACCCATTTGTAATTGATTGGCCAGTCGAAAAAACCATGCATTACCGAGAAGATTCATTTTTCGCCCGAACCATTCGTAAGTGGAATCGACTTCCGGCTATATCTTTCCCACCGACATTGACGTTCAGAAATGTAAAACTAATATCAATAAACACTACTCCCTCTTTCCCCCCTCCAACCCTTAACTTTCCTAATTGCCAACGCAATGCACTGCATATATAGGGGACATGGCCTGCGTGTTGGTTACGTGAAAAAAAAATATTAAGACTAATGAAGATGTCCTTGCCAAATATTTAAGATCTACCTACAAAATGTAGGATCTTTAAGTTGATAACATAGACAGACAGTGAGCTTGGCAGACGAACATGAATACATCGAATCAAAAGTGATTCTGTGTTGTTCAATATACTCAAAATGGGTCCATCTGTCTTCCTAATGCATGTTACATACAAATTCACTTCGTTCTGTTCCCCCAAAAGTATTGTTTTCACATATTCAATTCATAGTTCAGTAATTAATCTTTTGTACTCATTTCATTTAGCAACAGAGGGTAGACTAATAGACATGAGAGAGATTTCCCCCTTTTTCAAAAAAGGATATTCCTAAGAAAAATTTTAACATTACATGATATGTATGTTCAATTTAATAACCCTTTATCTGCTATGGCCCATAGACAACAAGGATACTAGTTAACATTCCCTCATACAAAGTATGGGCATTACCTACTAGGGCATCGTAGTTTTGTTGTGTAAGTATACAAAATTGTAACATGTTTGTATTGGACGGTCAGTGTTTATTATTGGCAAAAACTAATTAAAAATTGTATAATGCAATTGTATCATCCTATGTTGTTGTAAGGCAATGGGTGTTTGTCATATCCATCTCATTTCGTCGATGGCCGGTTGTCGTTGTCCTCTTCGATGGCATCGTGGGATGCTGTTTGTTTGTAGAGTTTTATAAATGTAATGATTTAATAAGAAAATATAATTGGTGTTTCATATGAAGTGAAAAACAAATATTGCACGAAAAACAAATTGCAATTTTTAATTGGAATTATCAATCGTAGTGCATATGGCAGTGCAATTTTTCCACTACGATTGCTTTTCAAATTTACATTCATTCATATTTGCTTGCTGATGTTGATGAAGTGTATTCGTTTTGCACCTAGTAAGCATTCATAATTGATGATTGCAAAATAGTTTTCTCATGAATGTGCACATGAATTCAATCAATTTGTTCCAATTTCTAATCTAGTAACAACATTGAAGTGCTAATTGTGAAAACGTAAAACAAATCAAAGTAAGGTGAGAAAGAGAGAGATTTTTTCCAATTCATTAATGATATAAAAGTTTAGGAACATAGTTGTTCACGTGTAATGACTAAACGTTCAAGTGGAATATTAATTAAGATATTAAAAAAACGAAAGAAATATTGTTTTAATTCAATATTTATTGAAATAAAAATTTTCCAAATCGGAAGACAAGTGCATATAACTGAATGTAGTACTAACCTATAAATGAATCAAAATGAATATGTTGCCCTGAAGCTAGAGCTGGCAAACTATCGATAATCGCAACATTAAATATTTCTTATAATAAATTTAATAATGACTACCAATTATTTCTGGGGTAGATCTTTAATGCATTCTCCCGATGTAACTTCGTAACACCTTGAAGTACAGCGGCTTAAATTTTGTACAATGATTTTTCTCATGACTTCCAACTTCCTTTATTAAAAAATAAAAATCGAAGGCACTATCGATATTTTATTTTTTGTCTGAATACTGATAACTGATATTTTTCTATCGATACTATCGTTAATTTCTCATCACCTGGATTTTGAAACAAATGGGAAATAAAAATCAACGCACAGACAGAATAAAACCAAATTTAATAAAGGAAGTTGGAAGTCATGAGAAAAATCGTTGTACAAAATTTAAATTTAATTGCATGAGAATTGCGCCATCTATAGGCGCAATGTATCTTATAGGACAAATTCAGTGTTAGATCGCTTATTATACCCAGCACCGAAGGAAGGGTGTATATTCATTTTGTCATTCCGTTTGCAACACATCGAAATATCCATTTCCGACACTATAAAGTAAATATATATATTGTTGATCAGCGTAAAAATCTAAGACGATCTAGCCATGTCCGTCCGTCTGTATGTTGATATCACGTTACAGTCTTTAAAAATAAAGATATTGAGCTTAAACTTTGCACAGATTCTTCTTTTGTCTATAAGAAGGTAAAGTTCGAAGATGAGCTATATCGGACTGAGTAGTGTTTGGCCATCTGACATTCTTATTTAATTTGGCCCAGATCGGTTCAGATTTGGATATAGCTGCCATATAGACCGATCTCTCAATTTAAGGTTATGGGCCCATAAGAGTCGTAATTATTGTCCGATGTCGCCGAAATTGGGGACAGTGAGTGTGTTAGGCCCTTTAACATTATTCTTCAATTTGGCAATGACACCTTTGCAAAAGCGCCATGGTCGTCTTAACATTCTAAGTCAATCTTGTCATGTCCCAATGGATGGAGGGAGAATGCTGCATTTGAGGAGGATAAGACCTTTATCTTCACTGATGGAGCCCGGACTGGATTGAGGGTCTAATACGACGCACTCAATATCGGTAGGTCTTCGAGACAACCGTGCGAGTGACGGTACACTCGTACCGTAATTTCTGGCAGAGATCTGTGCTAATACAATTGCTGCAATAGAAATTCTGAGAAGAGATTACTTACTTACTTACTTTAATCGGCTATGACAGATCATTTTTTTCCACTTGCCCAACATAGAATAGCGTTTCAAGAACCTCGATCTTCTGCCCTCATTCTAAAATCTCTGGCACCAAGTTTCAAGGTATCTCCAACCATCGGGCTTTTGGTCTTCCCGGTTTTCATGTACCACCGTATTTGCCTACAAAAGACTTCGTTCCTGGAGCTTCTTCATCCATTCAGACAACATGACCTAGCCTACGCAGTTGTTGTATTTTAATAAATCTAACTATGCTATCGTCGTTATACAGCTCATGGTTCATACGTCGCCTATATTCTCCATTAACACAAACTGGTCCATATATTTTACGAAGAAGTTTTCTCTCAAATACTTCAAGCACTGCCTCATTTGCTTTCACAAATACCCATGCCTCAGAAACATATAACAAAACGGTCAGTATCAGTGTCAGAGGTGGCCTTGTTTACTGCCTACTTAATCCAAAGTGGCATCTGTTTGCCAATATTATTCTTCGCTTTATCTCAAAACTGGTGTCATTCGTTTCGGTTACGGTGGTGCCGAGGTAGATAAAGTTGCTGGCGATCTCAAAGTTGTGGTTACCAACTTTCTCCATTTTCTTTATCTGCTCGGTTGTACAAGGCTTTTTGGGAGTTGAAACCATCCATTTCGTCTTATCTCCATTTAATATCAGACCCATTTTCACTGACTCTCTGTCGATTCTTTCAAAGGCTGCAGTGAATACTTCCGGTGACCGACCTATGATGTCGATGCCGTAGGCATTGGCGAGTAGCATGAGTTCTCTTGTGGTTAGTCTGTGATATCTATTCACATCTATATCTCGTATAATCTTCTCCAACAGGATATTAAAGGGATCACACGATAGGCAGTCTCCTTGTCTGAAACCTCATTTGGTAAGAGATTACCGCCCTCAAAATTAAGGATTTATATGGACAGTATGGCGGCGTTCAAGGCCTTGGGTTGGAGGACGGTGAGGTGGGTTTCAGATTGATTGGAGTCCCTGTATAGGCTCCAAGTCCACTCTGGGACGCAGATATGTGTTTCGGTCGTAAAGGGATTTTAGTAAATGAGGGAGCGGACGAATGCAATAAGAGAGGTCCGTCTACGCCGGGTCACCTAAATGCCATTTGTTCAGCTGCTGCACAATGTAGAAGAGATGGTCAGAACAGCGATAATGGCAAGATGCGACTCGGCGAATGGTTGCAGCACTGCTACGTCGCTCTGGCCTGTCATTGACCGGAGGACGATTAAGGAGTTACCGGCGTTCGGTAATAGATCGATGAGTATCTTAATAGGGGTTATTACCAAAAACTGTGTGATATGCCGTATGGTAGCGCGCCTGGGAATACCGCACAATGAATTCTGCAGGAGTTGTCTTGAGGTTGAAGCACTTGCTATGTTCATTTCTGGATCTGCAGGAGCGTTGGCTCCCCTTTCTGGGGGCGGCACTTCTGTGATCTGGGTTATCTTGGGAACATATCTTTGGGAGGTCTCCTGAGATTTGTTGATGGGAAGGGATGGTTCCGACTGAGGGTGAGATAAGCTTCATAGAAGTCATATACGTGCTAGCGTTACGGATGGGAGTTTCACCACTGCCTCCCCTCTGCTCTGGTTCACCATTCCTAATGTTTCTTTTATTCATGTATAACCTCTAAATATGGTCCGAGGTTTCATATCTTCTTTTTCTTCTCTTTCTTTTTAGGGTGTAACAACGGCCCAAACTGGCCTTCGAGTGAACTCAGCTATGGTGGGCAACCCACATTTAACCTAATCTAAAATAACCTCCAGTCACGTTTCTGACTCCATCCTGGAGCTGTCAGTGAAGACCGAGATCTGATCCAAACATGGTAAGTAAATCAAATTACATCTATGCGGCCGTCACAGCAGATGTTGAAGCTGTTTTAACCTAACGCTTTGATACCTGGCCATTTCCAACCTTAAAAAGTCCCATTTGTATAGATAAGATAAGAAATTTTAATCAATTTAGTGCAGTGTGTATTCATATCAATGAGTACAGTCCGATTAATGTTTGAGTTCAATGATAAGGGGCTACCTTTCTATTGCGGAGTCCGAACAGGGTACCGCTTAGCGACACCACTGGGTAGAGAAGTTTTAACATGGGAGGATACTTCATAAATGCAGTCAGCATTAGTAAGGGGAAAACTACCGTTAAAATTTGTATGATGTTCACGACGGGATTTGAACCCAGGCGTTTGGCGTCATAGGCGGACATGCTGACTTGATATGACCACAGTGACCTCTGCTTTGAACTAAGATTGCAACAATGTGGACTTTTTTAAACAAATTTCTTAACATTTTGTACGTAGGTTTTTTTTTTGTCTGCGCGAAGAATGTCGTCCTTATGGTGGGTGTCTGTTTTTTTTTTATACTACAGACTTCGATCAGATGACATTAAGGAAGATGGGATGGTATTTTTGAAAGGTACCTGTTCTTTATAGCGTTGAGTTGATGGTTTCTTCGCAGCTCTGTGCGAGATTTATGACTTGAAATTGAACAAAAGAAGGAAGGTCGTGGAAAGTGTCAGAAGGGTACTAAATGCGGTCTACTCCTGTTGAAAGTCGATGGGAAGGAATATGATGCTTAGGCCGGGATGGATAAAATTGATGTTTACAGCGGAGATTCCGAAGATTTTCAACACTGAATGCCTGGTATGGCTTTAGGCTCTGGACAGCTGTGCCCTCCCCAACAGGTTCGATAATATAGAGGGTACCGCTGTGGTGCTGCTCTTTGGAGCAAAGAGAAGTTTCCTGGGAGAGACTCAGAGTGGCATGCTCGATCTCAAGCCTTTGCACCTTTATGTTGTGTGTACGAGATAGCCCTTAGACTGAGGGAGTCGTGAACCTCGTATTATAGGTACTGTTCTATCATACGGATATAGGTTTCTGGACTGGTGTAGTCTTTCTGCCGGAGGTTTTCGCATTTCTTAAGGCACAAGAAACGGCGATTAAAAGTTCCCGCCATGATCGGAAAATGCTTGCTCACCGAAAAAAACAATCCAATATAGACTCGGCTGTGCGATCGGACTGTCTCTGCTCTGCTGGATACCGGGACATCAAGTGGTGCCTGGAAACGCAGGGGGCTAAGATCCTGTGGCCAAGAGTTTTGCGGAACAGGACGTCACTTAGAATAAGGCTAAGAAATAATGATCTCTGGCGTACGATGTGAGCCATAGTATGCCATATCATATCATTCCTTTTTATACTACCAAGGGAGGTGTTTGGATAGGCTAAGGCCAATGGACTTGCCATAAACCGCAAAAAGACTGAAATGGTATTTTTAAAAGGGACCTGTCCTTTATAGCGCAGTGTTCACTGTTTCTTCGCAGGCCTGTGCGTGATTCATTAGTGAATGTTTACAGCGGAGTTTCGGTAGATTTTCAATAATGGATGCCTGGTATAGCTTTAGGCTGTGGTCAACTATGCCGTCGTCAATAGGGTCGATACCGTATAGGGTATCGCTGTGGTGCCGGTCTTTGGGGCAAAGAGAAGTTTCCCTAGAGAGACGCAGAATGTCATGCTCGATCTCAAGCCTTTGCACCCTTATGTGGGGAGTACGATATAGCCTTTAGACTGAGGGAGTCATTAACCTTGTTTTACGAGTTATGTTCTGTCCGGCGAACATAGGTTTTTGGACTGGTATAGGATCTTTCTAAAAGAGATTTTCGTAATTCTTAAGGCACTGTTAACGGCGATTGGAAGTTCCAGTCGTGTTTGTAACATGCTTGTTCACCGAATACAACATGCCAATACAGACGCGGCTGTCCGATCGGACTGTCACGATATGCATGCGCTCTGCTGGATGCCGGGACAACAACATGCCAATACGGAAGCGGGTCTCCAATCGGACTGTCACGACATACAATAACTCAATAAGTGCCTGGAAATGCAGAGGGGCTAAGGTCCTGTGGCCAAGAGTTTTGCGGAACCGGACGTCACTTATTCTAAGGCTAAGGAATAATGATCTCTGACCTAACTTGTCATGTCTAGTTTTTGACGTCGCGCTGGACGTAGGAGGGTCGATCTTCTGCAATGTCTATAATGACGAGGAGGAGTTCGAGGAGATAATTGTGAGAAGATGATGCATGCTTATGGGTGATGAAGTCACAACACAAAACGTACTAAGCTCAGCCATGGATCACATTTGTCAAGTTCCTTGCCCGGTGTCTCTTGCCTGTAGCAAGCAAAGGATAATGGATAAGAATTGCTATCCTAATGAAGCTATATCAGATTCAGGCCATATTGGAGACAATAGTAGACGTCATTGTGAAAAATTTCCCCTAAATCTGATAAGATTTGCCTCCTATAGGGGCTCAAGAAATAAAATCGGAAGATCGGTTTATATGGGAGCTATATCAGGTTATGGACTTATTCAGACACATTTGGAACGTATGTATGTTTGAGGTCATAGGAAATGTCGTTGTGCAAAACTTCAGGCAAATAAGAAATGCGCCCTCTAGAGGCTTAAGAAATCAAATCGGTAGATAGGTTTATATGGAAGCTATATAATGTTTGGGACCTAATCGGCAAATTCACGACACATTTGTTGAAGGGCATAGAAAACGTTTTAGTTCAGCCAAATCGGGTAAAAATTACATTTTCTAAGAGCTCAAGAAGTCAAGATCCGAGATCGGTTTATGTGGGAGCTTTATCGAAACATGGACCGAGTGCCGCATTTACAATTGCAAGCGACCTACACTAATATTGGGTTGCTCAAAAAGTAATGGCGGATTTTTCATATAGTCGGCGTTGACAAATTTTTTCAACGGCTTGTGACTCTTTAATTGCATTCTTTCTTCTGTCAGTTATCGGCTGTTACTTTTAGCTTGCTTTAGAAAAAAGTGCGCGAAATTTTATTTACATTTGTTTGTTTGGCGTCAATTTTAATATGGAGCCCACAAAGGAGCATTTTCGTCATATTTTACTTTATTATTTCCGTAAAGGAAAAAACGCGGAGCAGGTTGCTAAAAAGTTACGAGATGTGTATGGTGATAAAGCCTTAAAAGGAAGACAGTGTCAAAATTGGTTTCACGAATTCCGTTCTGGAGATTTTTCACTTAAAGATGAGCCACGTTCAGGTCGGCCAAATGAAGTTGATGATGACCAAATCAAACCATTAATCGAATTCGATTGTCTTGTAACTGAGCGTGAGATAGGAGAGAAGTTAAATATACCAAAATCAACCGTTCATTATCACATAAAAAGTCTTGGACTGGTGAAAAAGCTTGATATTTGGGTACCACATGTATTGAAAGAAATTCATTTAACAAACCGAATCAACATTTTTAAAACGAATTCGATCCGTTTTTAAAACGAATCATAACTGGAGATGAAAAATGGATTGTTTACAACAACGTTAGTCGAAAACGATCATGGTCCAAGCATGGTGAACCAGCTCAAACCACTTCAAAGGCTGCTATACACCAAAAGAAGGTTATGCTGTCTGTTTGGTGGGATTGGAAGGGTGTGGTATATTTTGAGCTGCTTCCAAGGAACCAAACGATTAATTCGGATGTTTACTGTCAACAATTGGACAAATTGAATACAGCCATCAAGGAGAAGCGACCAGAATTGGTCAATCGTAAAGGTGTCATATTCCACCAGGACAACGCTAGACCGCACACATCTTTGGTCACTCGCCAAAAACTGAGTGAGCTTGGCTGGGAACTTTTGATGCATCCACCATATAGCCCTGACCTTGCGCCATCAGAATACCATTTATTTCGATCTTTGCAGAACTCCTTAAATGGTAAAACTTTCGGCAATGATGAGGCTATAAAATCGCACTTGGTTCAGTTTTTTTGCAGATAAAGGCCAGAAGTTCTATGAGCGTGGAATACTAAATTTGCCAGGAAGATAGCAAAGGTTATCGAATAAAATGGCAATTATATATTTGATTAAAGTTCATTCTAAATTTTATTAAAAATGCATTTACTTTCTTTTAAAAAATCCGCAATTACTTTTTAGGCAACCATACTTTATTTATATATATTGGATCTTACACCAATATTTCAATGTGTTAGAAACGGAATGACGAAATCAATATACCCCCATCCTATGATGGAGTGAATAATATCCTCTTTTCAACAATTTCCAACTATCCAAATCGTCTAATATTTACATGTTAGCCTCTGTATATGGCACGATTTAAATTTATTTTTAAAACAAAACCTTAACCATGTGTTTTTGAACAAGAGTTTTTTGAAAGCTATTTAACACAATGTGGCTTTGCATCAAAGTGTGCTCTAACTTTTGCTGTACATTTCATTTTCAATTAAAATCTAATAAATAAATTTACCACTTTACGGTAATGATGTTCATGGTGGCTGTTGCTGCACTTTTAATCGCTACAAATGGTACAATTTTATATAAGCGATAATTTACAGTGGTTTGCAGTACAAGTAAATGGCCAATGAATTCCAGTTCAAGAATATGGGCCTAAGGGTCGGTATGGCCCCAATGTTCTAAATACATCGAACATCTCTTGCATGTTATAAACCAATATTCGTTAGACAGATAGAATGCTTTCGATAGGCGGACATATAAAGATAAAGATGTTACATGGAGTCTACTATTCCGATTAAGGTCTCCTTTAGTACAACTGTACTTAAACTTTTATTTGAATGGGATAAATAACGATTTTACAACCCATTTCAAAGGGCTTTCTAAAACTAGGTAAAGAAGTTTCTATCGCAATTTGTTCTCTTTTCTATTTTTCATTGTAACCACTGTAGAAGTGGAATTACTTTTCCACACAACCAACAATAGAAATGACTTTTCATTGGTATACAACAAGGACACTCCATTTTCGCTTGCGGTCATTTGTAAAGAGTATTAGTGGGCCAAATAACCGCATCATATGTATTGCCCAGGTCAGCGGCTAACACACGAACACCACCATATGTATTTTGCTATGTGGAAATGCAAATAGGACGAAAAGGACGTTCGCCAAAAAACTAACCCACTATATACATACTATGAAAAACCAGGGTTTTAAATTTTATAGGCTTTTTGCCAGCTTTGATAAGTTGTTTGCCATTGACATGTAATTACAAGTACTTTAGGATTTTTCTGATTGAAATTAATTACTAAACCATTAATATGAGTGCAATGAAGTGTAGGATAGGGGGAAACAAAATCAGCTCCCAGGAATATTACTCTAAATTTGCGGAGACCAGCCGCAACCATGAAAATCGAGCAATGCCAGTTAAGCCCTCATTCAAATGTGACATCAAAGGGCCATACAGAAAACGCATGACTTCACCTTTATGCATTTTAAACGACAGTTTATTGCAGTTGGTAAAATTGTTGGCTATAATCCAGTTGATGTTAGAGAATATTGCCCATACAGTTTTTAGAAACTCACACATTGTTTAACTATAAGACTGTTATGTGAAGTGATTTTCAAAACTTATAATCTGACTGCGGGGAAAAACAAAATTGTTTTTTAAACGGCAAGTGAAATACACAAGCCTTTCAATCCTCACACCAAATATCACTCAGATAGATCAACAGGATTTATTGAGCTTCTATCCACCAAGCACCGAAGGACGGGGGTGTATTCATTTTAAAGTATATATAGAGGGTGTGCCAGAGAAAAAACTACTGAGCGGTAAGTTGGCCAAGGAAGTGGTCGAGAGGGGCGCATCTGGAGGGGAAGTCTGCAAATTTATTTCTCTCTCCAGTCAGTTGTCATCATACACAGAAAAACAATAACTCTAAGAAAAAACTAAATACCAAATTTGTATGTGAAACCTTACATTCAGAACGAATTTTTCCACTGAATAGAGGAGACTTGACAGACAGAAATTATTGAAATTTTATGGACTTTAAACCAATTCTTTAGTTGAGGTAGTTGTTGAAGAAGGCATATTACCATGTAGCGCACAAATCTCCAATGCCATTCATGACTTGCAAACCTAGGTTCAAGTCAGTCGGTCAAAAAAATCGTTCCGTCGAAATTATTGAAATTTTGTGGACTTTAAACCAATTCATTAGTTGAGGTAGTTTTTGAAATAGGCGTACTACTATGTAGCGCACAAATCTCCAATGCCATTCATGACTTGCAAACCAAGGTTCGAGTCAGTCGGTCAAAAAAAATTTTTTTTTTTTTCATTAAACTTTTTTTAGAAAATTGGGCAAAAAAAAATTATGAATTTGGTAATCAGAAAAAAACATTTTTAGAGTGGTTTTTCCTTTCTTTTACTTTAATTTATTGAGACAATGATTTCTGTGCAGCAGTACTTATTGAGTTATTTCATCATAAAGAAGATTATGTCGGTAGGCTAGTGAATGCGTGCAAAACTGTCAAGCATGAGATCATGAGTTCAATCCTCTGCAGCACCAAAATTATTAAAATTTGTTTTTAAGGGTAATAGTAGAGAGAGAGTGACTGAGAAAAACCCGAGGAAACCCCGAGCAAAGAAAAAAAAAACCACCACCCGAAGCAAAGCAGATGTGGTGGCTCATTGGATGGTTTTTTGTCCTGCTTATATTGTTGTTGTTGTTGTTATATATTGGCTTGCAAATTGTGTCTGTCTGCAACAAATTTGTACTTTCGGTCGTTGAGATTCAAAAGATGGTTTTTTGTCTTGCTTATATTGTTATTGTCATATTGTTGTTGTTGTTAAATGTTGGCTTGCAAATAGTGCCTGTTTGCAACAAATTTGTACTTTGGATCGTTGAAATTCAAAATAAATTGTTGCAGGAAAATTAACAACTTTGATAGTTGTTTTTCGATCAAAGTTGTGGTTTTTCAAAATTATTTTCATCTGTATACTCTGATCAAGCAAGCCTTCGGCGTCGAGAGTTTTTTATCTATCGGTCGCTCACTTGTTGGAAATTCCTCCTCAGAGACTCGTTCCTGTCCGTAATCCGATTTTGTCGTGGGTTTACTCATTTCGTGGGTTTACTCATATCACAAGATGTATATGAAATGGCGATTGACATCCTGACTGATGACGCGGCAATTTTTTTCCAGTGACGAGGCTCACTTTCATATTTCCGACTGCGTCAACAGGCAAACCATACCTTACTGAAGTAAAACCGCGTAAACATTTGCGAAGCCATTGGCAACATATCGATTGATATGCTGCAAAGAGTAGACACAAGTATGCGCAATGGGGGTCGTCATTTACTCGATGTAATTTTCATGATCCTTCTAAACTTCTAGACGATCGAGCTATGTCTGTTTAAAGCCCTGGTTATGCTCTTGTAAATGTAGTGAAAATGTAGAACAAATGTATCGTAAATGTAAAGAGGCAATTACGCTTATTACAAAAAATAACATTGGACATTTTAAACATTCATAACATTGGACATTTCAAACAAAACAATTTTGGTGAGGGAGGGTCTGACATCAGAGAACTTCAGGCATAACCCAAGGACAGTTCGGAGAAGACAGCTCTCCATGCAGTGATGCTAGATGTTGAGACGTTTCTCCAACTGAAGGAGTACGCGATAGCGGACTTTTTAAATATAAAGAGGGCATTTAACAACGATGAGATAGGTCGTCAGTCTCCGCCCTGCGCCGCACGGGGAGACAGAATACGGCCAAGGTTCCCTTCAGGTGACAGGGACTGGATTGGGGCGACATACACAATATTTCAGGCAGAGCTATGTGCCATAACGATAGACGCAAAAGAATTTCGATAGATATACGCATTTAACAACGATGAGATAGGTCGTCAGTCTCCGCCCTGAGCCGCACGGGGAGACAGAATACGGCCAAGGTTCCCTTCAGGTGACAGGGACAGGATTGGGGCGACATATACAATATTTCAAGCAGAGCTATTTGCCATAACGATAGACGCAAAAGAATTTCTGGAAAGGGATTTACAGTTTTCGAAATCAGTTGTAGTAGCCACATTTGCATGTATAGCGATTCTCGTCAAGCTCCAAAAGTAAGCAAGCTATTTCCGGTCCATGGAACTGATCGCCGCGGGAACGTTATGGCCATTGGTTGTATAAAGACGCCAATAGATTGTAGAGACACACAGGCACTCAGTATTTCAACAAGAGCCGTTGCCGTCCAGCCTCTCACTAAGACTCTCCACTCAATACCACTGACTGTCCGCGACTGCAATATCAGCCACTTCGAATATGAAGCATTCCACTATTCGCAACCTGTGAACACGCGCCGTAGCTCTCAGCTGAGCTTCTCATAAAGACTATGAACACCAAACGAATTGGAGCTCAGAGTTTCAACTGATGTGGTGTTTATAATCATCCCGTGCCGGGTCAACATGAGTATATGTAAATGGCGGCCCTCAAGGTCAAGGGTTCTAGTACAGTGGTACTGTGAATAGACCACAGTATCATGACATAGTGTAATGTAATTTCTTGGTATCACATATTTCTCACTTTTTCATTTACTTTTCACAACAGGTCAGACTGGCCACCTTTTCATGGTGGGCTACCCATTCAACTTTAATTATTGACAATAAATTGTAATAAATTTTACAGAGAAATCATAAAATAGGAGAATATCAGTTTTCGAAACATACTTTTTTGGTTTTGAAAAGTCTCCAAAACTTCATAACCAAGTCTTAACTGTTGAAATCATCTCCAAACTTCATAACCAGGCCTTAACTGTTGAACTCATGCTGCTGTCTTTAAGAATGAAGGTATTGAGCTGAAACTTTGCACAGATCTTTTTTTTTGTCCATAGGCAGGTTTAGTTCAAATATGGGCTATATCGGACTATATCTTGATATAGCGCTCACATAGACCAATCTTCCTATTTAAGGCCTAGGGGCCGTAGAGGCTGCATTTATTACCCGATTTCGCTCAAATTTGACCCTCCATATCTATATCGAATATGGTCCAGATGCGACAATATTTTGGTATAGCCCCCATATAGACCGATATCCCAAATTAAGGTCTAAGCCCTTTAGAAGCCGCATTTATTACCGGATTTTGCTGAAATTTTGCACAGCGAGTTGTCTTAGGACGCTTGACATCTATGGTCCACATCCATTATGGTCCAGATCCAAAAATAGGACTTTCGATGGGTGGGTGAGAGGGGGTGTGGGCTCTGCCCCTATAGACGTCCCCCTGGCCACGTTCTTGGCCCAATATTGAAAGCGATATCCCGATTTAATATTTAAAGCCCATAGAAGCCGCATTTATTAATTTAGCATATTGAGTTGACATCGGTATCGAATATCACCAAGATAGGACAATATTTTGATATAGCCCCTACATAGACCAATTTTCCTATTTACGGTCTAAGAAAAATGAAGGCCAAACATGTTATCTGATTTCGCTGAAACGATGTGTGTTATACCTTTCTTCATTCGTACAGAGTATGGTGGAAATCGGAACATATTTGAATAAATCTGCCCTATTTACCCATCTCTCGATTAAAGAACTTTCAACCATAATGTTGCGTATGTATTACCGATTATGCTGAACTTTGGTATGGAGTGTTGTATTAGATCCCTACCCATTCCTCCCGAATATGTTGCTGAGCGGATCATATGTGGATATAGTTGCCATATACCGGGGTATATGGCAACTTTTTCGATTTACAGACCATAAATGGTTTATTTAATACCTGATTTCGCAGAATTTTTGGAAGAATCAAAGTTGGTGGCCGTTTTTCTTGTGTTTCCATAAAGCTTTTCAAATATGGAACAAGTTTTAGTCCGAGAGTACGTAGTATACCTGCTCACCAACATATTTTACATTGTTGATGACCAACTGTTGTCATTGGTTTCACCTTGACATAGGCCATTCGTTACAAACCATTTAATTTACAAATTACCAAAAATTATCCGGCATTGTAAATAAAAAAATGTGGAAAATTTGCATACAATACCCTATTTTCATTATAAATGGATGTTTCAAAATATTGTACCATCGCACATCGCCACTGTGTGTTGAAACACAGATGATTTTAATTTCAAACTCTTTGTGATGTAAATGCAACACCGATATTATACCCTACATGATAGTAGGGTTGACTAAACTTTTACTTCCCCTAGTACAAACTTAAAAATCTTTTGTTGACTGTTTCCCTATATATCCTCGTTGAGAAAAAAGGGCAAATACTATGAAATAGTAGGACAAGGCCATCGTAACGCTGAGGTTAGCATGTCCGTTTATGACGTCGATCGCCTGGACTCAACATGCGAAAAATTTTTCAGCGGTAGTTATCCCCTCCTAATGCTGGCGACATTTGTGAAGAAAAGGGTGATTTTGTATCTATTATCTTTTGGCAACACTGGTTTAAACGGCTCTAGGACGTTTCGTGTTTTGTTTCATTGTCAAACATCTTCACTTGCCTCTGTTATTTAACCATGTACCGTCTTACAAACGAACAACACTTGCAAATTTATGAATTTCATTATCAAAATGCGTGCTCTGTTAAGAAAGTTAATCGCGCGTTTCTTCCATTTTATGGACGAAGCACATTTTTGACTCGATGGGTACGTAAATAAGCAGAATTGTCGATTTTGGAGTGAAGATCAGCCAGAAGCATTGCAAGAACTACCAATGCATCCAAAAAAAAGTCACAATCTGGTGGGGTTTATGGGCTGGTGGCATCATTGGACCGTACTTCTTCAAAGTGGAAACCATGAGAAAGAGTGAGCATTTTATCGCCATTCCTATGGGTGACCAACATAAATAACCTAAAACGGATGCTGATTGAGGAGGGATTTCAAACCGTCTGCTACACAGATGATGGCGTAATACTTCTAAGAGGTAAGGATCTGAACCAGCTGTGTAGAAAGGCAGAAAAGGGTTTCGACTAGTTATGCAACTGGTCCACACCTAGAGGTCGTAATTTTACCCAGGATAAGTATTAAGTCTCCCTGATCACGAGAAAAGCGAAAATGGACCAATTCTACGCACCACGTTAAAAAAAAAAAAAAAGGATTCATGACAAGCTCAAACACTTGGGAGTGATCTTGGGCACGAAACTGAATTGGATGTATGACATTCAGGAGTAGGCTCACAGAAGTTGGGCATTGTGGACGCGGACCGTAGGCTCGAAATAGGGCCTGAATCCGATGGTAGTCCACTGGCTATATAGGAGCACGATAAGACCCATACAGACTTATGTCTCAGAAAAAGAAAAAATACAACGTTAGCATAATACTACAGGTTTAGAGAACAATTGGTCTTGGGTTAGGTGGGGAGGATAGTCTCCGCGCCAGTCTATAGAGATACAGATAAAGGGTGAGGCAGTTATTGTGGCTATGGGAGTTAAGGTGATGGGAGAATGGATGGAGAAGATAAGCAAGACACACTATAGCGGCACAGTCGAAACCCCGATAGAAAACCAGAAAGGAATAGTAAAGGTTTCCAATCGGATTCCTGATACGACACTTTAGGTCGAGTGCGAGGCACTGCTACCAGCTGCACAAACATGGATTGAGGGAACCCAAGTATTGCCAACTGGAACATAATATTACACGGATGAATCAAAGCTAGAGGACAGAAGGGGCCTGGGGGTCTACATTAAGTACCCAGCAACTGAGATCTGTTTCCAACTGCGGTCCTGCAAGATAAGACCAAGGCGATCATGTAACTCGTGAGGTGGGGTGGTGTTAACGCAAGCACATCGAGTGTGACATCTTTAGGATAATAACAACTAGGACAGTAAGGCCATAAACGGCCTTGAAGTGCAAGAAGGAAGTTAACGCCTTCTTCGAGGACGGAATGATACGTATTCTTTGGTTGTCGGGCCATAGCGGAGTAAAGAGAAATGAAAAAGCAGACTATTTGGCAGTGAAGACCGAAGGACTGCCGTCAATAAACTCAGTTATCTTTCGGGTCGACGCAGTCTGAGTTGAGGGTTAAGGGCGTCGGGAAGATCGTGCATTTGACACTATGGAATAGCGAAGCGGATGTGGAGATCTGGATCGTGAGAAGACGAGGCTAATACCGAAATGAAGTAATAAGGAGGACAGTACAGCTTTAGTTATCATAACGGAGCACATAAACCTATGTGCCCTGTCATTGCCCGGCATTCACGGCTAATAGACGCCGCAAATTAGATGGGGCCACAACACCAGGTATGAATCCAAGCCACCAAGTCGGTGGCGTGCCAAGGAAGACAATTATCATGGAACTCCGAATATACTCAAAAACGACTTAACCGATTTTCTTGAAATTTTCACAGTTGGTAAAGTCTTTTTGTACCCATCACCGAAGCATGGGGGTATATTCATTTTGTCATTCCTTTTGCAACACATCGAAATATCCATTTCCGACCCTATAAAGTATAGATATTCTTGATCAGCGTAAAAATCTAAGGCGGCCTAGCCATGTTCGTCCGTCTGTCTTTTAAAATTACGCTACAGTCTTTAAAAATAGGGATATCAAGCTGCATCTTTGCACAGATTCTTTTTTGTCCATTGACAATTAAGTTCGAAGATGGGCTACATCGGACCATATCTTGATATAGCCCTCATATAGACCGATCCGCCGTTTTAAGGTTAGGCCCATAAAAACCACATTTATTATCCGATTTTGCTGAAATTTGGGACAGTGAGTTGTATTGGGCCTTTCGAAATCCTTCTTTAATTTGGCCCCAATAGGTCCAGATTTGGATAAAACTGTCATATAGATCGATCTCTCGATTTAAGGTCTTGGGCCCATAAAAGACGCATTTATTATCCGATTTCGCCGAAATTTGGTATAGTGAATTGCGTTAGGCCGCTCGGGACTTAAGGACTTTTATTATCCGCTTAAGGACTTTTATTATCCGATTTTGTTGATGTTTAGGATAGTGAGTTGTGTTAAGCCCTTCGACAACCTTCTTTAATTTGGCTCAGATCGGTCCATATCTGGATATAGCTGCCTTATAGACCGATTTCTGAATTTAAAGTATTGTGCTCATAAAAGGCGCATTTATTGCCCAATTTTGCCAAAATTTGGGACAGAGTCCTTCTTCTTCAGATCGTTCCTGATTTGGATATAGCTGCCATATAGACCGATCTCTCGATTTAAGGTATTGGGCTCCTAAAGGGCGCATTTATTGTCCGATTTTGCCAAAATTTAGGACAGTGAGTTGTGTTAGGTGCCACGACATCCTTCTTCAATTTGGCCTCGATCGATCCAGATTTGAATATAGCTGCTATATAGACCGATCTCTCGATTTAAGGTTTTGGACCCATAAAAGGCGCATTTATTGTCCGATTTTGCCAAAATTTGGGACAGTGAGTAGTGTTGGTCCTTTCAACATCCTTCTTCAATTTGGCGCAGATCGCTTCTGATATGGATATAGCTGTCATGTAGACCGATCTCTCGATTTAAGATTTTGGGCCCATAAAAATCGCATTTATCATGCGATTTCGCTGAAAAGTGTGGCAGTTGTGTAAGGCCCTTCGACATCCCTCTTCAATTTGGCTCAGATTGGTCCAGATTTGAATATAGCTGCCATATAGATCCAACTCTCGATTTTAAGTCTTGACCCTATAAAAGACGCATTTATAATCCGATTTCGCTGATATTTGACACAATGACTTTTGTTAGGCTTTTCGACATCCGTGTCGTATATGGTTCAGATCGGTCTATATTTGGATATAGCTACTATAAAGACTAATATTTTGTTCTACAAAATTGAACAATGATTTGTAGTTATTAGACCACTCAATGTCCGTGCCGAATTTTGTCCAAATCGGACCATATTTCGCTATAGCTGCTATGAGGGCATAAAATATGCATTTTTCACCAGATTGTGACGAAAGGTGGTTTATATATATACCCGAGGTTGTGGGTATCCAAAGTCCGGCCCAGCCGAACATAATGCCTTTTTAGTTTTTTTTCTAATCAGTATTTATATTTTTTAATGTTTTTTCCGGCCTAAATGCCAATATCCTACTCTCTGTCATTCATCGATGTTTTCCTTCTATAGCCGTTTTTGAGTATTATTTCCACAGTTGTTTCACAGTAAAGGGTATTTCTGATTCGGTTGGCATGCTTGAATCTTTAATTGTACATGCTTACCCATGGTTTATTAGGCCAACTAATTCGTTTTGAAAAGAATAACAGAAAAACTAATTCCATACCTTGTTACCACTTAGTTCAGGTAGAAAGAAAATATAGGAAAAACACACTACCAACTATTTCAAATCATGTTTTTATGCAGATGTATTTTTCATATGGCATGAAATTTCTGCCTCGTTTTACAACATAATGATTAGTTTTGGGATACGGACGCCATCGCCCATTTGGCATAAGCAGGCACCAACGAACCCCCAGTATAATTTGTTAATTTTCTCTACATATTTAAAACACAAAACAAAACAAAAAACACAATTGTACGGAACATATACAAATTAATGGTTATAGGCGATGGCGTTCCATAACATAAGCTTGGCTTGGCTTGGCTTTGGCTTGTTAATAGTACACTTCGAAGCTAGTTAATGTAGCCGCTTTTGCTTTTCACTTGTATTCGGGGAGCCATACATTACCAAACCTTGGTTAATAATCATAAAAATTTACTTAGCATAACTTCAAGTGCTAAATTCCCTTGGCACCAGTGGACATATTACTTCACACTGGCCATACTTTTGAAATGAAATTCCTTGGAAAAATGTGCACACCAAAATGCCGGCTTGAAGGCGATCAAGCGTATGCTTGCTTAAGTCCGCTCAGGACCAGGCCAGATGAGGGGAGTTGAATAGGGCGAGGCAAGTTCAGTAAGGGTCCCCCCATTTTTGGTTTGTAACCAGTTTTGTAGTTGAACCATAAAAGTCATAACAAGCTCATTACTTTTGATAATCACGTTGATGAATAATTTTTTCGCGTAACTCTTGTTTTTGTTTGCGATCATTTGTTATGGGATGTGTGCACGTATCTGAGCAGATAAAATTAATGGGAAATGGAAAATGGTTGCCATATCGTTTTTAGACAGCCAATTTTGTATATACCCACCATAGATCATTGGCGAGCCTTATGCTAACACTAAATCAGAAAAGGTAAGGTTTAGATTGAATGGGTAGTCCACCCCTAAAGGTGAGTTCACTCGGAGGCCAGTCTGTCCCATTGTGACATCCTAGTATAAAAAAGGAGAAAAGGCAAAAGGAAGACTGTGAAAAATTATTGCGATTAAATACTTTACTTCGCCCCGCCCCGAAGTGGGGACAGGGAGATGACAAGACATGAAAAATACAAGAATAATAGGAATAGAAGGAGATCACAGAGGTTAGCATGTCCGCCCATGACGCCGAACGCCTGGAATCAGATCTCGGAGTGCAAATCAGAAAAAAGTTTGAGCGTTGGTTATCTCTTTACTAATTCTGGCTACATTTGTGTGGTATCCTGCCATGTTAAAATTCTCTACCGAGCGGTGTCGCTATGCGGCATGCCGTTCGGACGTGGCATAAAAAAGGAACTGCACTCGTTGATATGAGAGAAGTATAGCTTGTTCCTTAATGGAATGTTCATGAGAAAATAAGTATTCGTAATGGGAATAGAAATGCGCCCCGGTAGCCGAGTTGGTAGCGTGCTTGGATTAACCAATGCAGGGGTTGTGGGTTCGATCCCCGCCAGATGCCTTGGTCTGTCGCTACTGTGGTATCAAAATGGACTTACAATTGTCTAAGTGAGTCTGAAAAGGACTGCTATTCTTATCAAACCTAACCTAATGGGAATAGAAGATGGTGTAAGCGCCTATCCATCTCGATTTCATGCGAGTGCTTCCCCGGAGCGTATGGCAATACTCATTCAAGTATTCACCCGTCTAGTGCCAATCATTGGTGTTTCGCGTTCCCGCATACCTAGCAGAGTGTTGAAAATTTCATCGCGACCCTCGTTGAATCAAACCAGTCTTTTTCACGTATTTGAGGAGACTCCTCAGGAACACGTTAACCAAGATTGGAGAATAATCGCCTTTGTAGGATGGAAAGCCTATGCTCATGTAGACCCGTGCATGAGCAGAGCAGGTGTTCGATCGCCTTCTCCTCATCCTCACCAAGACATCGTTTACAGTTGTCGAAGGTGGTGAGTTTTGAAGGTGGCAGGTCCATCCGCCGGATCTCCTTTGCGGCCAACATTAATGTCACTAACCTCTAACTGAAAAATCGTGTACTCATCAGGCAGTCTAATTGTCACACAGGTGTGGGGTATCTCTAAGTAAACCCTCTGACCCTTATCCTAGTTGGTACCAGTGCCAGAGACTGAGGAGGATCTCCGACTTACTGGCACCGGCACCCATTCAGGATTTGTTTTGCAGGAAGGGATGATTGGAGGAGGAGGATGATTAAACCTCGATCTTCACTGATGGCTCAAAGATGAAATCAGAAACTGGATTGGGGTTCTAATACGACGCACACAGTATCGTGGTGGTGTTCTGTGCCATAAAAGTAGCCGCAGGAGAAATTCTGGATTTACCGCCCTCAAAACTCAAGATTTATGTTGACAGCATGGCGGTGCTCAAGGCCTTGGGTTGGAGTACGGTGAGGTCGAGATGTGTTGAAGGTTGTTTGGAGTCTCTGGGTAGACTCCGAGTCCACGATGTAATGCTGACATGGGTTAACGGACATGAAGGGATTCCAAGAAATGGGGGGGACGGACGAATGCACCAATAGGGGTTCATCTGCGCCGGGCGAACCAATCACCGTTCTTGTAGACGTGCCATTTGTAGAGCTACTGAACATAGTAAAAAAGAAGGCAAGATGGGACTCGGCGGATGGTTGCCGAATTGCTAGGGCGCTCTACCCTGTCATCGACCCGGGTAGGACGAAGGAGATTCTGGCGCTTGATAACAGGTCGATGAGTACCTTAGCAGTGGCCATTATCGGAAACTATGCCGTAGGTCGCATGGTGGCGCGCATGAGTATACTGCACAGTGACTTCTGCAGGACTTATCTTGATGAGGATGAGGAGGAGACTATCGGGCACTTGCTATGTTCATGTCCGGATCTGCAAGGACGCAGGCTCACCTTTCTGGAGAGGCGGTTCTTCGGCGATTTCGGTGATCTTGCGAACGTACATCTGGGAGGCCCCCTCAGAAATGTCGACGAGCCGGGATGGTTACGACGGAGGGTGCCATAAGCTTCGGCGAAGGCACTTACGCCCTTGCGTGAGGGATGGGCGTTCCTCCCCCTCTTTGGTTCTGCATTTCCAATGTTTCTTTAATTCGTGTATAACCTCTGGACTCACATCTTCTTTCTCTTCTCTTTCTTTCTAGGGTATACCAATGGACCAAACTGGCCAACGTGTGAACGCACCTTTGGTGCGAAATCCATTCAACCTTACCCCCAGTCTCATTGCTTACTCAATCCTGGGTCGTCAGCGAAGACCTACGGTTCATCCCAGCTCGGTAAGTAAGTCTGATTACGTCTTTGCGAAAGTCACAGCAGAAGTTTAAGCTTTTTAAATTGAAATCAACTTTAATATTGCAGTCGCTTTAATATCTCTCCGTTTCGAAGCAAAAAATCCCCATTTGTTTCCTATAGATAAGATGAGAAATTTGAATCAATTTTGCGCAGTGTGTATGAGGTAAAGATACTGACCAAAGGTCTGTTCTCTCGCTACTGGGGTATAAAAATCGGTTATAGTCTAAATAAGTTTGTTTAGGAATAAGCCCGCCCGTCTAACCTAACCTAACCTATCCCCTCCTAATGCTGGCAACATTTGTGAGGTACTATGTCATGTAAAAACTATTTCCCAAGGAGGTGTCGCACTGAGGCACGCCGTTCGGTCTCGTCTTAAAAAGGAGGTTCCCTATCATTTAGCTTAAATTTGAATCGGACAGCACTCATTGATATGTGAGAAGCTTGCCTCTTTTTTTTCGTTAATAGAATGTTCTTGGTCAATTTTCATTTCTATATCCATCACCATAGGATGTGGGATAGCTGTGGAATGAATAAAGATATCGCTTCAAATTATGCACAACTACTTCTTATCGACTGAGGTCGTTGGGGAAATGGGAAATATCGTTACAGATTTGAATATAGCTCCCAAATAAACCGATCTCCCGATTTGAGATCTTCAGTTCCTTAAAGCCGTAATTGTTATCCGATTAGCTTATATTTTGCACTAAGTGTTCTGCTACGACTTCCAAACACCAAGTACGGTCCAAATCGGTCTACCGCCATATAAACGGATCTCCCGATTTCACATATTGGGCTGTTTGCAGCCGCAATGTTATTCGATTCTGCACGCAGTATTCTGTTATGACTTTCAAACCGATATACGGATGGTTCCAAACTAAACGACCAGGTGGGCTTTGGGGATCTAGAACTGGTCATATCGAAAAGGTTGCCCAACCACTGCAGTGTGTATCAGAGATCCTTGCAATTAAGAAAGCGATGGAATGCCTAAGATATAATGTCATTACGACGATTCGCATAAATATCTTCTCAGACAACGAGATGGCTGAACAATTAAAAATTCACCTGTTCTGGATGCCGGGCCACAGAGATATCCCAGGGAATTTTAAAGCGGCGAGCTTGCGAGACTAGGAACTAATATACATATTCCAGGGATACTGGAATCTGTGTGTAAGCTAAGTTTTCAGGACCAGGCCCGAAGGACAACGAATGATAGATGGTCACAAAGAGGGGGCTGTGAGCATTCCAAAACTATGTGACCTAATCTAGACTTGAAGTGGTCTACCAATTTGCTGTCATTGGCTAGAACCGACGTCTCAGTCATTGTGTCCGTACGACAGACTGAAGGTTGCCAGCAACGACTTTTGCAGATACTGTGAGGACATCGATGAAGGTGAGACTATAGAACACCTTCTGTGTATGTGTCCCGCACTGGCAGTCAGAATGAGTTCCACCTTAGGTTCTCATTTCTTTGAAAAGCCGTCTGATTTAGCGGATGTGAATACTCGCATGTTATTGGGCTTTTTGCAGAGTTCAAGATGGTTCAACGGTAGGAACTAGAATGTATCTCCCTTCTTTTGTTCCTGTGGTATCACAATGGACAAAAACGCCTAAGTGTTTGTTTGGTTTTTGAGGCACTTTTTTCTGCAAAAGGATCTCGATAACTCTTCAACTTTATTCATTTCAAATTTTAAAGATTTATCTCCATTCGTTCTCATATGGCATATTTTTTACTATCTTTTTCGTTTCTATCCCACTGTGTCATGGTGGAAGGTATATAAGATTCGGCGTGGCCGAACTTGACGCGCTTTTACTTGTTTTACTGCATATCTACCTCAAACTCATGTAAAAAAAATTTGCACCAAACAATTTTTGGTAGCCTCCACAGCCAATATAGTGAAAAATGCTGATTGGGAATCATATTTGTCCAAAATAGGAATTTTTATGAAAAATTTCGCATGAATCGCACTTCCTGTAAGTGGTAATGTCGGCCTTGTAAATTTCCAATTCACCTCTCAGTGTGTATGCAACACCTTCTCCGTTAAGAGTTCGGCCATTCAAAGTCCAAATTTGCGGAGGATGATGCTGAAATAGTTTTCGGGTTTTGTATATTGGGTTGCCCAAAAAGTAATTGCGGATTTTTCATATAGTCGGCGTTGACAAAATTTTTCACAGCTTGTGACTGTAATTGCATTCTTTCCTTTGTCAGTTATCAGCTGTTAATTTTAGCTTGCTTTAGAAAAAAAGTAAATTTGATTAAAGTTCATTCTAAGTTTTATTAAAAATGCATTTACTTTCTTTAAAAAAATTCGCAATTACTTTCTGGTCAACCCAATATTATACAATGTTCAACCATTTTCCTCGTTTCTGTTGTAAACATATGGCATCTCCATCTCCGCTTTCAATGAAATCTTCCAACAAGTGGCGTTTAGTTTGACCATCACAACCATCCTTATCATCAGCTTTGTTGTAATTGTCATCAACACAGTACATCCTCTGCGGCCAACAACCAATTCCACATAAAACAAAAATATTTTTCAAGGTGGCATTATAAATTTTTCTTATTTTCGCAGTTTTGCAATGGCAGCAGCGAACAACATTGTTACAGACCACTGGAGGACAAAAACAAGCCATAATACAAGAAAAACGCAGTCCAAGAAATGGTTTAAAAATAAAATCACTAAACTGGTTTAACCACAACAACTTTGCAATGGGCCAAACCTAATAAACACTCAACTCGATGGCGGACACTTGCAACAGTTTCGCGGCACTTCTGTGTCCCACCATCACCATCACCACCACCACCACCACTTATCGGCTGGTGAGTTTTACCGGGCGGCCAGACCTCACCATATTTAAGTCTGACGAGGAACTCTATCTAGGAGTCATTTAGGCCGTGACTGGGTTCAGTCTTTTTCGACACCAGCGTGTGCTGTGGTTGCTAATTTCGGACTAAATTACCCTGACGCCTTGATGGGTAACCATCAGTGGTAAGCAGCAACAGCAGCAGCACTACTTTGAGACGGCTTGTTTTCAAATCAGTCACAGTATTCGGTGGCATAAAGAATTAAAAAGAATAAATATAAGCTAAAAATGATTTGAAAATTGGGAAAGAGTATCTCCTAAATGGTGCAATATGGTCCTCCTCATGTCCATTATCACCGTTACTAACTTCCCAAGAAACTATGTACTACTTGTAATGAGACTGGTTATGAATGATATCTTTGGTGGCAAGTATGGTTGCCCAAAAAGTAATTGCGGATTTTTTAAAGGAAAGTAAATGCATTTTTAATAAAACTTAGAATGAACTTTAATCAAATATATAATTGCCATTTTGTTCGATAACCTTTTGCCATCTTCCTGGCAAATTTAGTATTCCACGCTCATAGAACTTCTGGCCTGAACCAAGTGCGATTTTATAGCCTCATCATTGCCGAAAGTTTTACCATTTATGGAGTTCTGCAAAGATCGAAATAAATGGTAGTCTGATGGTGCAATGTCAGGGCTATATGGTGGAAGCATCAAAAGTTCCCAGACAAGCTCACTCAGTTTTTGGCGAGTGACCAAAGATGTGTGCGGTCTAGCGTTGTCCTGGTGGAATATGGCACCTTTACGATTGACCAATTCTGGTCGCTTCTCCTTGATGGCTGTATTCAATTTGTCCAATTGTTGACAGTAAACATCCGAATTAATCGTTTGGTTCCTTGAAAGCAGCTCAAAATATACCACACCCTTCCAATCCCACCAAACAGACAGCATAACCTTTTTTTTTGGTGGATATCAGCCTTTGAAGTGGTTTGAGGTGGTTCACCATGCTTGGACCATGATCGTTTTCGACTAACGTTGTTGTAAACAATCCATTTTTCATCTCCAGTTATGATTCGTTTTAAAAACGGATCGAATTCATTGCGTTTAAGGTGCATATCTCACGCGCAGTTACATGACGATCCAATTCGATTAATGCTTTGATTTGGTCATCATCAACTTCATTTGGCCGACCTGAACGTGGCTCATCTTTAAGTGAAAAATCTCCAGAACGGAATTTGCGAAACGAATTTTGACACTGTCTTCCTTTTAAGGCTTTATCCCCATACATATCTCGTAACTTTTTAGCAACCTGCTCCGCGTTTTTTCCGTTACGGAAATAATAAAGAAAAATATGACGAAAATGCTCCTTTGTGGGCTCCATATTAAAATTGACGCAAAATAAACAAAATTTCGCGCACTTTTTTTCTAAAGCAAGCTAAAAGTAACAGCTGATAACTGACAGAAGAAAGAATGCAATTACAGAGTCACAAGCCGTTGAAAAAATTTGTCAACGCCGACTATATGAAAAATCCGCAATTACTTTTTGGGCAATCCAATATATTCCACAAGCTATAATTACAATGCATGATGAAACACTGTTCCACGCTTTTCCCTCATCTTTCTATAATCACACAGTGCGTTGCCATGTGACTGAGATGCACGAATACTCCTGCGGTCTGATGTGATGGCAAATCGTCTTATTTAGTTTTCATAACACCAAATTTAAGTTGAAATTTGCAATGCCTCTGTTGTACAACCACAACGCAACCAAGCTGCCCTGCTCCGCAGGAGAAGGCCGAACCAGGAGTGAGACAAGTAAGCAAGGTGTGCACTGTGTTCACGTGTTAATTCCGGCCGGTCAGTCAGTTAGTCAGTCACTCATTCGGTCCATCACTTATTTAGTGGGTAGGGAACAGACAGACAGAACATACCAAGGCGCGCTTATACCATCAACTGGCAAACTGCTCGTATATTTTTGCACAACGTTGTTGCTAACATATGATCGTCACTTAGTGATCGTGATATGGGGTAGAAAGGCTGATAGAGGCTGTTGTTTTGGATGGATGGCAGGCAGGTTGGTTTATCTTAAAAATGGTAATACATGGTGTTGCACTTTTATGCCTTAACAGTCGAGGCAACAAAACATGTTTGGTAACTGGTGAATTGTTCTGTATGTGTACTGTATTCTGACGTACATACATTGTAAATAGGAAGCAAAGTAAATGTTGTCAAAAAAAACTCATTTAGGTCGAATTTTGGGTACTTACTACAAAGATCATCGACTTTTCGACTATAACAAAAGTATTGGGTTGCCCAAAAAGTAATTGCGGATTTTTCATATAGTCGGCGTTGAAAATTTTTTCACAGCTTGTGACTCTGTAATTGCATTCTTTCTTCTTTAGCTTGCTTTAGAAAAAAAGTGTAAAAAAAGTATATTTGATTAAAGTTCATTCTAAGTTTTATTAAAAATGCATTTACTTTTTTAAATCCGCAATTACTTTTTGGGCAACCCAATATGATTTTATGTGTTTTTAATAGTGCGACATAAGGGATAAGGGAAACCAAGAAATCGGTTCTTAGCGACTTTTACATGATAATGTCTAGGTTAATATTTGCTTCTATCTATGGTCAATTGTGGGCTCTGACCTTTAAGGCAGCTACAGCTTAGGCCAGTATTGTCACCCAAGTTTTATTCATCTTTAAGGCAGTAACTTGGAAGCGGCTTCACAAAAACACCATGTGTGACACGTTGAACTGTAGCTGCCATGATACAAGACATGAATTTGACTGTGGATTTGTGTGTGACTACAACATCTTGTCTCCAGATTTATTAGGTGAATGAGACAATAGCAACAAACCTATCAAAGGGAATTTGGGACCTGGTAAATCCATCATAAACCATATATTCACAGTGCTTCAAAACCTGGAAAAGACCCAAAACAATATCAAATCGAAACTAACCATATTTTTTTGTCCACTAAAAACCCGTTTTATACAGCCTAACAAATCCAAAGTTAGCAGGATGACGCTATGAGACGCTTAAGAGATCATGAGGTCTTTTCAATATCCTTCTGGAACAGATAGTATGAGATACAGAGTGAATAGCCCTGGCACACTCTTCCCAAAACAACATATGCATCTCGCCTATGCCTACAACATGGATGATAATTGATCATTAGGTCAGTTTAGCAGCCATTAGGATACCAGACTTGAACCATCTTAGGAGCATAGATTGGAGAACTATTAAGGATTTTCGGAGCAGCACGGATTCACTGACATAAATTTCTTCGGCGTTACTATGCGATATATGTACAGAGCACAACAACCCGATTTCTGGCTTTGTCCCATAAGGCAGGTTATAATCTGCACACCTTCTTCAACCTAACCTAACCATGGATCAGACCTCGAAATCAAAAACCCTCGCCTTTAAGAAGATGCAAAAAGAGTCAGTTCAAATGGAGATAAAATGGAGTGGATAACATCAACAATAGGAACGCCCTTTAAGGCCGGACAAATTAAGAAAGTGGAAACGAAAGACTTCATTTGAACAATAAGACGGAGAATAATATTAGACAAGTAAAAGCGTGCTGAGTTCGCCCTGGCCGAATCTTATATACCCTCCACCATGGATCGCATCTGTGGAGCTCTTGCCACGGTCTCTCTTTTTAGGCAAATAAAGGATAAAAGAAATGAATTGCTCTGTTATTGGAACAATATCAAGTTATGGTTCATTTCGGACCATAATTGAACTGAATATTGGAGACCATAGTAGAAGACATTGTGTAAAATTTCAGCCAAATTTTATAAGAATTGCGCACTTTAGGGGCTGAAGAAGTAAAATGGAGAGATCGGTTTATAGGGGAGCTGTATTAGGCTATAAACCGATTCATGCCATATTCGATACGTATATTAAAGGTCATGAGAAAAGCCGTTCTACAAAATTTCAGCCAAATCGGGTGATACTTGCGCCCTTTAGAGGCTCAAGAAGTCAAGATCCCATAACGGTTTATATGGCAGCTTTATCACCTTATGGACCGATTTGAACTTTTCTTATCACAGTTGTTGAAAGTTTTAACAAAACTCCCCATGCAAAATTTCAGCTAAATTGGATAATAATTACGCCCTCTGGTGGCTGAAGAAGTCAAGACCACAGATCTGTTTAAATGGCAACTATATCAGGTTATGGACCGATTTAAACCATTTTTAATTCAGTTGTTGGAAGTCATAACAAAACACATCATGCAATATTTTAGCCAAATCGGATAGGAATTGCTCCCTGTAGAGGCTCAAGAAATCAAGACCCCAGATCGGTTTATATGGCAGCTATATCAGGTTATGGACCGATTTGAACTCAAGAAGTCAAAACCCCGGATAAGTTTATATGACAGCTATATCAAAACGTGTACCTATATAACCCACTTACAATCCCAACCGACCTACACTAATTGGAAGTATTTGTGCAAAATTTCAAGCGGCTAGTTTTGCTTCTTCGTAAGTTAGCGTGCTTTCGACAGACAGACGGACGGACGGACAGACGGGTGGTTCTGATACATAGGTAACCTAACAATGGGTCGATCATCGAAAGCAGAAACTACATCATTTCAAAAGATCGAAGAAGAATCAGTTAAAATGGTAACATATGGAGACAAAACGAAGTGGTTAGATACACCTGTACGGGTATTATCATCGTCTTGTATAGTGTAATTTTCGACTGTCGACAATTGACTTTACTCCTCATCTGCTTGCTTAATCCAAAGTAGCTTCCGTTAGCCAGTACTATGCTTCGTTTTATTTCAAAACTGGTCTCATTTGTTTCGGTTACGGTGGTGCCGAGTTAGATAAAGTTGCTGACTATCTTAAAGCAGTAGTTTCCAAATTTCTCCATTAATATTTTCTGCTTGGATTTACAGGGCTTTATGGAACTAGATGTCATCCACTTTGTCTTATCTCCATTTACTGCTAAACCCATTTTCGTTGATTATCTTTCGACACTTTCAAAAGCTGCATTTGATTTTTTCGGTGATCGATCCATTATCTTTCACACAGGAGGATACTTGTTCCTCTGTAGTTGGCAGCAAGACGTTATTGCTGATACATACGCCTTACAAGCGTGTCGCCGACGGCCTTAAACAGTTCAACCGACAATACGTCGGCTCCTGTGCCGCCCCATTGTTTTTCAGCCAGGTTACTGCTACGTGGACCTAGTTTTGACTAGGTAGTATAATCTATGCCATCATTAGGGTTCTGCGGCATACTCATGGTCACCATCGCCGGGTACCAGCAGCTGGGCAAAGTGTGCTTTAGATATCCTCAGCACACTATCTGTATCAGCTACCAGATTTCCTTCTTTGTCTCTGCAGGAGGATGTGCCTGTACCAAAGTAATCGGTTTGATGTTTAATTTTGTGGTAGAATTTTCGGAGTTCATTTTGACTCCTGAACATCTCGATTTGCTCACATTCGCTTCCTTCCATTTTCTTCTTCTTCCTGCGGAAGAAACGTTTCTCCTCTCTCCTTTTCTCCCAATGCCTCTCCTTCACTTGACGCGTTGCTGCTAACTGTAAGGTTGCCTGTATGCCGCGTTCTTGACGTCAGTAGCTTTTTGGTATTCCTATGGTGAGGCTTTTGGTACCCAAGTACAGATGTTGCGGCTCTTTCCATTGAGTGGCCAATGGTTTGCTATTGCGCTGCTATACTATCAGGACAGGGAGTGGTTTCTTAAAGCAATTGGGTCAGCCGAGGGGAGTATGCCGTTACCACCTCTTCTTTTTGCAGCTTTCCGATGTCCAGCTTCCGTGCAGTGCCAGATCGTACGTTTCTCGCCACAGTAAGATGTGTGCGAACCTTTGCTGCAACAACGTAATGATCCGAATCGATGTTCGCCTCTCGGATCGATCGCACATTTAACACGCTGGTTGAATGTCAATCATATATCACAACATGATGTATTTGGTTTCTCGTGCTTTGATCGGGTGAAAGCCATGTGGCCGTGTCAATCCTTCAATATGGACTCTATCCGTTATCGGAAGTTTCTTCGTGTAGGCTAAATTTTCCGACTGTTTGGTCAAATATATTTCAATTTCCTATTTTCGCATTCAAATATCCCACAAAGATTTTAATATCATGGTCGGGACAGCGGTCATATTCTCTTTTTAGGCGCTCGTAGAAAATATCCTTTGTCTGTTCGACCTAGTCTTGCGTCAGAGCATGCGCGCAAATAAGGCTGATGTTGAAGAATTTGGCCTTTAAGCGGATTATGGCTAGCCTCTCATCCCTCGGAGTAAACCTAGAGACAAGGTATTTCAACTCCGACGAATCAGAAATCCACAGCCAAATTCATGCCTCGTTTCAAGGTAGCTATAATAAAGGGCGTCATCTCTCGTTGTTGTTGTGGAGCTCTTCCCGAGCCATCGCAGACCAATCCGTCCATATTTTGATATAGCTGCCATATAAACCGATCTTGGGTCTCTCTAGAAGCCGGAATTCTCATCCGATTTGGCTAAAATTTTGGACGCGGTGTTTTGGTATCACTTCCAACAACTGTGCTAGGTATGTTTCAAATCGGTTCATAACCTGATATAGCTGCTATATAAAGCAGCTTCGATGATCAATTTAAGGCTTGAAGCCAGCATCTTTGAATCGTGTACCATATATAGGTAAGCCAACCAGTATTGAAAATTATTAATTTCAAGGGTGCCACTGAATTTTCAGTGCTTAGGTACGGAAATAGAAGAACATATAAAACTACTCTTTACAAGAATTTACAGTACTCTTGCGTAGTTGAAATCTGGGAATTCGAAGTCCATTAATCATTCCTCCGCACACTCATGGTTCCTGGATAAGAACCACATCATATCCTCCTGCCATCAGAAGGACCTTCAGTGCCGTCGAAGCGGCCTTACAATGGTGAATATTTATCTGCAGAAACCGGAACATTGTCAGGATTCGGAATTATCACTACTGTGTGTTAGCATCGTCTTCTGAGTCCGCCAGGAGTTACTTCTCATAAGATTCTTTCGATCCTGTGATGATGAGTTTCCTTACGCATCCAGGGGCAGTTGAGAAGACTGTGGCACCACTCTTCCTGAGGGCACTGGACCCTTGCGGTGTGGGCGATTCCTCTTTAAATGTTTCACTTGTAGCTGCTGCCGAAGTACCTTTAGAGTTCCGTCCCTCCCCGTGGGGCACCCCTTGAGCCCAATACAACCGGATGTCCCACCTACACAGGGCTTGTCAGATTCCGTTTTGAAGCTTTCGTCTCGAGTTTTGATCGTGTCAGGGGGATTTTCGTTTAGAGTTTTAGGATCATTCGCACAAAGCCTCAAAGAGCGTATTGGTTTAGCAGAGAAGGCCGATGGCCTTGGCAAATTATAGACATGCGAAGTTAAAATGCTCGTAGATTGGTATTAAGATGAGACTTTCTATATAATAATGTATCATTTGGTGATTTAACAGGTGATTGTGGGGTTTGGGTCATTTCGTTTCTTGGTTTGATTTGGTAATTGAAAAATAATAAAACTATTTGTAAAGTAAGGCAAAATTCCTACCCACGTGCTTGCTAAATGGATTATTTTCTAAAATTTAAACTGGGCATCTTGCTCTTAGAATTGTTCAACTTATTTGTCATAACAAATAAGCCAAAATTATATCATAACATTCTCAAGCTTCCAAATGTATCAACCCAACCAATGTAGCTCAGCATCTGCTCCATAAAAGATCTGAAAAAAATTGCATTGTTTTAGCTAAAAATGGTGTGGTCAGTAATGTGAAGATAATGATGCTTTGATGATCGAATTGATAACAACACTTGGATGTTTTATTACCACCACCGAATGGGTAAACTTGGGTTGTTCATTCTCCATCTCGGTCTGCTTTTCTTCTCCTTCTTCTTCTTTTTGTACCAACAAGGTCCTGCCGGATTCTAATGCTCTTGAGTCGTGGACAGACAACCGACAAAAAGACATTGTTACCAAAAAAAAAGAAAAAAAGAAAAAGTGAGGAGCATACAGATTGTTTTCTTCCATTTTTCGTTTGGCTGACTTGATGATCTGTTTATGTTAACTGGTTTCCTTTTTGTGTGCAGTGAATGCTGTATTGCGCATGCGCATCGACCACTTGGCACATACTACATATAATTCAAATGTGTGAGTGTTTGTGCCCAATGAGGTTGTGTTGTTGCTGCCGTGAATAAGGCTGCGTTTAAGTACAATCGCTTGTCTGACGCGATCTTTTAGATCGTTAATTAAAAATTTTTCAAGTGTGTAATACCAGCGTTACCACAAGCGCTTAAGAATCGTAATTCTTTTCCACACTTGGCTTACTGACAACAAGGGTAGCAATAAACTGGTCGTACCTTAAGAATATTAGAGTCGAATGCACATGAGATAGGAAATCAAATAAGGTGCACAATCACGAAAACATAAAGGAAATATGTAGCGTAAAAAGGACAGCCAAAGTTAAAATAGTACACACCCATGTAAAATACTCGGAAATGTCTTTTCTTTCCTGATTTGACATCTTGAGCATCTAGGTAGAGAACTTTCAAACAGATTTCACAAAAATTAGAGTTTTGCTATGCTTTGTTCTGTACATGCCAATCATGATTCAATAGGTCCACAGCCTGTAAAGAAACGAAAACCTTCGATATGACTAGGACCAAACATTTACGGTTATGAGTTCCTTTTATGCCCATTCTGTTTATCAGAAGAAGTCATACAGAGAACTTGTGAAAACTATTTAACAACAAAAATGTTAGTCAGCTTGTGAGTTAACATTTCGTTATTTAAAAACAAAATGATGAGATTAGAGAAAGCACTTCCAGTATGGGTGTATCATTTCAGTGAACCAAACGTTCAGAAGTCTGTATGAAAATTCGGTAAATTAATCCGAATTCGGATCCGAAGTCTCTCCGAATTCTAACCAAAAAATATATGGAGTGGTTGACACGACTTCGAACAAAATGTCGGAAGGAAATCTGCTGTATTTGCCGACAATTCGCACCGATTTCTGAAAGAATTCTGAACCAAAATTATGGGAAATTCTGAAGGAATTTTTAAGTTATCGTTAAGACATCTGACCGAATTCTGATGTTGAATCTTAATAAATACGGATAAGTTGTCTGACATGTTTTATCGGTTTCTGTCCGCAAGCATTGTAGAACTCCTTAAGAATTGGAATGTTTTTTCCGACTCATCGTATCGATTTTTAGAATTCGGATGTACTTTCCGACTTGGCTTATCGAAACTGAACTGAATTCTGAAAGAATTCTTATAGATTAAAGTATTAGAAGGGTTTTCCAACGGTTCACATCGCAAATTTTAACTACTTTTTAGTCCGAGCGGGAGAAGTTTTTCAATGGCATAGTACCTCAGAAATGTCACCAACATGAATTACAACGACCAAAAGCTTTTTCTGATGTTCTAGCCAGGATTTGAACCCAGCCAATCAGCGTCATAGGCGAGCATGCTAACCTCTGGTGGTATCAAACGGTATCCACAAAAAAAGGCAAGCACTTTCGACACGTTCAGACATGATTTCAGAATTCCTTCCGAACTATCGGGAAAAATTTTTGCCGGTAAAATAATGCGCCTCAACAAAAACAGTAACAGAAGATATTACCCGCACTTTAATTATAAGAAATTTATATTCTTGTTGTGCGGGTGTAAATAAATAAATTACAAATTTCAAATTAAAAAAATACAACAAGTAAGAGCGTGCTAAGTTCGGCCGGGCCGAATCTTATATACCCTCCACCATGGATCGCATTTGTCGAGTTCTATGCGCATTATCTCTTTTTTGGCAAACAAAGAATAATGGAAAGAATTCCTAATGCTGCTGGAGATATATCAAGTTATAGTCCGATTCGGACCATAGGTTAATTGAATGTTAAAGACCATAGTAGAAGTCATTAGGTAATATTTCAGTCCATTCGGATAATAATTGCCCCTTGTAGGGGCTCAAGAAGCATATTCGGGAGATCGGTTTATATGGGAGCTGTATCAGGCTATAGATCGATTAAATCGATTATATTGGACACGTATGTTGAAGGATGTTGTACAAAATTTCAGCCAAATCGGATAAGAAATGCGCCCTCTAGAGGCACTAGAAGTCAAGATCCCAGATCGGTTTATATGGCAGCTATATCAGGTTATGTATCGATTTGAACCATATTTATCGCAGTTGTTGGAAGTCATAACAAAATACTTCATGCCAAAATTCAGCCAAATCGGAAAAGAATTGCGCCCTCTAGTGGTTCAAGATCAAGATCCAAGATCGGTTTATATGGCAGCTATATCAAGTTAAGGACCAATTTGATCCATAGTTGGCACAGTTGTTGGAAATCATAACCAACAATTTCATTCAAATTTTTAGCCAAATCGGATAAGAACTACGCCCTCTATTGGCTCCAGAAGTCAGGATCAAAGTTCGGTATATATGACAGCTGTATCAAGTTATGGAGCGATTTCAACCATACTTAGCACAGATTTTGGAAGTCATAACCAAACACTTTCGCAAAATCGGATGAGAATTGCACTCTCTACTGGCTCAAGAAGACAAGACCCAAGATCGGTTTATATGGCAGCTATATCAGGTTTTGAACCGATTTGAAGCATACTTGGCACAGCTGTTGGAAGTGATACCAAAACGCCACGTAAAATCTCAGCCAAATTGAATAAGAATTGCGCCCTCTGGATGCTCAAGTCAAGACCCAAGATCGGTTTATATGGCAGCTATATCAAAACATGGACCGATTTGGCCCATTCACAATCCCAACCGACCTACACTAATAAAACGTATTTGTGCAAAATTTCAAGCGGCTAGCTTTACTCCTTCGAAAGTTAGGGTGATTTCGACAGACAGACGGACGGGCGGACATCCCTAGATCGACTTAAAATGTCATGACGATCAAGAATATATATACTTTATGAAGTCTTAGACGAATATTTCGGGGTGTTACAATCAGAATGACGAAATTAGTATACCCCCATCCTATGGTGGAGGGTATAAAAATCCGATACAGAGTTCAGAATTCGTTCCGAATTCCATCAGAACTGTCAGAAAATAAAATTTCTTGTGGTTCAAACAAGTATATATGTGAAATAGCAAGCTCAAAAAAAGTCTTAGACGAAACTCGTTCAGAGTTCCTACCGAACTGTCGGAAGAAAAATTGAAACAAGTAAAAGCGTGCTAAGTTCGGCCGGGCCGAATCTTGGGAACCAACCACCATGGATTTTGCTAAAATATGGGAGCCATATCTGGTTATAGACCGATTTGGACCTTACTCGACACAGTTATTGAAAGTCACAACAGAACACAGCAAATAAAATTTCAGCAAGATCGGACGAAAATTGAGGCTTCCAGGGGCTCAAGAAGTCAAATCGGGAGAGCGGTTTATGTGGGAGCTATATCAGGTTATAGACCGGTTTCGACCATGCTTGGCACAGTTGTTGGAAGTCATAACTGAGCGCTATGTGCAAAGTTTCAGCCAAATCCGATAAAAAATTGCGGGCTTCCAGGGGCTCAAGAAGTCAAATCGAGAGATCGGTTTATATGGAAGCTATATCCGGTTTTAAACCAATTTGGACCATACTTGGCACAGTTTTTTTAAGTCATAACGGAACACTACGTGCAAAGTTTCAGCCAAATCGGGCAAAAATTGCGACTTGCAGGGGCTCAAGAAGTCAAAACGGGAGATCGGTTTATATGGGAGCTATATCAGATTATAGACCGATTTAGACCGTACTTGGTGCAGTAGTTAAAAGTCATAACGGAGCAGTACATGCAAAACCAAATCGGATGAAAATTGTGACTTCCAGGGGCTTAAGAAGGCAAATCGGGAGATCTGTTTATATGGAAGCTATATCAGGTTCTTTACCGATTTGAACCCCACTTAGTAAAGTTGTTGGAAGTTATAATAGAACACTATGTGCAAAATTTTAGCCAAGCTGGACTAAAATTGCGGCTTCCAGGGGCTCAAGAAGTAAAATCGGAAGATCGGTTTATATGGGAGCTATATCTAAATCTGAACCGATATGATCCATTGGGAATCCCCAACGACCTATATCAATATTAGGTATCTGTGCAAAATTTCAAGCAGCTAGCCATTCGCGTTCGACCGCTATCATGATTTCGACAAACGGACAGACGGACATGGCCAGTTCAACTCAGAATGACGGGACGATCAAGAATATATGTACTCAATGGGGTCATAGGTCAATATTTCGAGGTGTTACAAACGGAATGAGTAGATTAGTATACCCCCATCCTATGGTGGTGGGTATAGAAAAAATATATGAAAGGACGTTCAGACATCATTCAGAATTCTTCAGAACTGTCCTACACACAAACTGTCTGTCCTACAGACAAACTAGTCGTTCAGAAGTCTTTCTGATGTGTCGGAAGCAAACATTGTAAAGGAAAAACGTACGATAAGACTATCAGATATCGTTTAGAATTCTTTCAAAACTATCGGAAAATAATTTCTTCGGACAAGCACTCCAGAATTCGTTCAAAATTCCTTTCGAACTGTCGAAGGAAACTTCAAAAGAACTCCTACAACAGGACATTCAGGAATCGTTCAGAACTGTCGGAAAAAATCCCTCAGAATTCAAACAGAATTCGGAATAACTTCGATAAGATATTGTCGGAAAAGTTTAGAATTTGTACAGAACGTCTGACATTTGAAAATTGGTTTACTGGGATGCTAAAATGGTATGCACACCCTAATATATTCAAGTACCTAAAATTGGAGCCACATACTGGTTTCAATGAGCGCTGTTGCACATGTTGGCCACCGTTCACTCTTTGTTTCGTTGGAGTGAGCATAAGTCGAATTCTACCGCAACATTTGTGCGCATGCGCATGCGCATGTGTGAATGCGATCAGCAGCATTTGCAGTATGTTTGTATGTATGATGTAGCTATGCAGTGTATGCTGTTGATCTGTTTCTTTTTTCGTTGTTGCGGCTGATGATCTTTTGATTTTTTCCCTGATTTTTATTTAACTTTTAGTTTTTAACTTAATTTTTTTTTGTCCTCTTCTTGCCGTGTCTCATGTTGATGCAATTTTTAAATTACCTTTTAATGGCATGTACTTTGGACTGCTTTTAATGCCATATCTGTGTTAAGGTTCATCATCATCAGCAGCAGCATCATCAGCTCCAGCACCATTGTCGTCATCGTCGCAGTTGTCTTCCTTAGAACAACAAGCAGCCAACCATCAGCTGTATATTGGCATCACACACATCACCTGGGTTGGGGAGATTGATGGGATGATGCTGCTCATCTTGTTTTTTAAGTAATTTAAGATTCGCTTTTCTTGAAAACAAGATCTTGTCGGTGTTGTTGTTATTAATTGGAAAGATTGAGTTTTAGTTGAAATTGACTGCAATTGAAGAGCTGTAGATCATCAAACGATTGGGATTGGTTTTCTTATGAAGTTGAGGAAGCCAATGCTTTTGTGGTCTGTGTTTGGAAAGGAAATCCATGGGAATTTTTTTTTTGGGGAAATGCAGCATTTACGAAATTGATCTCAATCTTGATAAGCTTATCAATGAAGACATCTAGCAAACGATTTCTTTGTAGTCAGTACAAAAGATTTTTGCAATTGAGGATTGATGTTAAGTAAAATGTCATTCGAAACGCAGCGGGGTGTTGGTGTTTAAAAAAAATTCTTTGTTTCTTACCAAGACTCACTATAGCTTCGCATTAATAGTAGTCTAAAAATGCTAAACTACGCCCTGTATAGCTGCTGGGAACATTGATAATGACTGACGTTAATGGGGAAAACTTTTAAGATTTGCGTTTTCTTAAATTCTTAACAAAAGATTATTTTTTTCTTTCAAAGTCAGATAATGAACAGCGGAAGCGGTGGTTTTGAATTGATACTGGTATTTCTTGTTGCTTCTTTAAACAGTTTTCTACTTTCTTTGAATTTGCTGACAGTCTAAAGTTATAGAAATTAAATACTTTTATTAGACAGAAAAACGTTTCTCATTCAAATCTCCAACTCCGCTTTTAAACTCCACACCATTGGATACATCTCCCATCCCATAGTGTGGAGTAAATGTAGTCGTTCTCAAAATATGGGTCCAGTACCCAATTTAGTATTTATATTCACATCTTTATCGTCATGACATTCTGAGTAGCCACGCTCGTCTGTCTGAGGATAGCGCGTAAATAAATCATAAAGGTTCCTTATTGTACCGATTAGAGTATGTGTCGTTGGGGTGGCAACTCAGAAGTGTATCAGGGTTGTAATCACTCTGAAATCTTTAAACTCTAAGATTTTGAGCTGAAATTTGGCACAGTTCCATATTTTTGCGTGGTCAGGTCAAGTAAGGAGTTTAAACGAGCTAAATCGGACGATATTTGAATATAGCTGCTATAAAAGCTAGTCTGCCGATATAGGATCTTGAGCCCATAAAGGCGCATTTATTATCTGATTTCGCTGAAATTTCAATCAGGGAGTTACATTAAGACTTCCCACGTCCGACCCAAATATGGTGCAGTTCGAACCTTATTGAGATATAGCTACCATATAGACCCATCTGCCGATAAAGGATCTTAAGCCCATAAAAGGCGAATTTATTACCCGATTTCTTTCTTTCCCCGATTTAAAACTTGAATCATCATGATACAATAAGACTCCCTATATTCGACCCGAATAGGCCCCAGATCGAACCATTTTTAAATGTAGCTGTCATATAGATCGATTTTCCAATGACGCTGAACGCCTATGACGCTGAACGCTTATGACGCTGAACGCCTATGACGCTGAACGCCTGTATTCGAATCCTGGCGAGACCATCAGAAAAAATTTTCATTGCTGGTTTTCCCTTCCTAATGTTGGCAACATTTGTAAGGTACTATGCCATGTAAATCTTCTCTCCAAAGAGGTGTCGCACTGCTGCATGCCATTCGGACTCGGCTATAAAAAGGAGGCCCCTTATCATTGAGCTTAAAACTTGAATCGAATTGCACTCATTGATAGGTGAGAAGTTAGCCCCTGTTCCTTAGTGGAATATTCATGGGCAAAATTTACATTTGAGATCAAATGTTATATCAGTTCTAGATCGCGCAATTCTTATCCGATGAGTTTCAACATAGTCCCACCAAAAATAGTCTAAAGGCGTTAAATCGCATGATCTAGGCGGCAAATTGACCGGTTCCAAACGTGAAATAAAATGTTCACCGAACTCGTCTCTCAATATGTGCATTGTTACGCTTGCAGTGTGACATGTGGCACCGTCTTGTTGAAACCACAAGTCAAGCTCCTGCATTTTGGGCATTAAAAGTTGGATATCATCTCACCGTTGCGCTCACCATTCACAGTTACGTTACAATTCGCATCATCTCTGAAGAAGTATGGTCCAATGATGCCACCAGCCCATAAACCGCACCAAACTGTGACTTTTTCTGGATGCATTTGTAGCTCTTGCAATGCTTCTGGCTGATCTTCATTTCAAAATCGACAATTCCGCTTATTTACGTACCCATTGAGCCAAATATGAGCTTCGTCGCTGAACAGAAGAAACGCGCAAAGAACTTTCTCAACAGAGCACGCATTTTGATAATAAAATTCAATAATTTGCAAGCGTTGTTCGTTTGTAAGACGATTGATGGTTAAATTATAGACCAAACTGAAGATGTGTGACAGTGAAACAAAACACAAAATGATCGTAAGCTGTCTAAACCAGTGTTGCCAAAAAGATAATAGCTAAAAAATCACCCTTTATAAACCGACTTTAGGCTTACCTTTGTTACTTTTAGTTTTCGAATTCGAGCAATACCTTACCCACGGTCTTAGACTGCCTTATTTTGTATAATACACAAAACACACAATACTTCTGCAATGAAAAGAAAAAAATCCAAAGGTTGTCATTAAGTCGCTTAATAAGAAAGAATTTTCATGTTTGTACATTTCCACGACCACCCCCATTTTGAAAACAAAACATTTGAATAACATTCCTGATAACTAGAGTCCAAATAATGACAATCTTACATTTGCCGGCAATGGATTTAAATAAAGTCCATAGTTGTTAACGAACTTCAATGATCATTTGAAATATTCTCACACCTAATTTAAAATTTGTTTTCCCCCCACAATTGTGTTTGTGTTAGTTTGAAGGAAAATTTTGCATATACGGGTGTTTAAAAATTCAAACAACACCCAAATTGTTGCCGCCGTTCATTTTCAGAAAAAAAAAAAAAAACAACACCGGCCCAAAAGCAATTAAAATTTCCCAAAAATAAAGCCAAAGGAAGTACTCCCCAAAAAACACATAACACAACAGACCATTGTTAGCATCTGCTCTGGCGCAGCTATTTAACAGAAACAACAACTAAGAAAGAACGCGCAGGCGCACCAACTACAATTGCCTACTCTATAATTAGGCAATACAGCAGAAACAACTGAACATGAACGAGAGCTATGTAGCCATCAAATAGATGGAGGAAAAAAATTATTATTTATGATCGTTAATTATCAAGTATGTGCCTACTACCAAATAATGGGACAGAAACCTAGGCAACGCATCGGCATCGGCATTGGCATCGGCACCGGCAACCACCTAGTCTAACACACCCAATAATTAAAAAGAATAACCATTCAAACAAAGATACACATTGGACATGAAATAAAACTTCCGATATTAGAATAATTATCGCGCTAATGCCCAAATACCATCGAAGTTGAAATGAAAGTGTTTTCAAAGTAGGCGCAATACAATCGAGACTATGCAAATATGCCTACGAAAATTCCCACCGAAAATTTCAAGAGGGCTTCAAAACGGTTGCCGAGTTTTTTCTCTTTGTAAAAGGGGATTCTTTTAAATAATTATTTGAGATAAGCTTAATTGCTAATTTTGTCAAATTATTGGTTTCGATTTCTTAAACAACATGTAGGGTAATTAAACATTGACATTGAGTAACGTCTTCGAAATTATTTTATCTGAAACGACACTGCGAGTCGTAGGATGAGTTTTAGTGGCAGCCTGTTATCATACTTTCTAATACTAATACTTACTTAATAAGACATCTTGGTCCATTGTGATATGCGAACCACAGAAACTGAACTTGTTACCGTTCTTAGAGGTAATAAAAGTACCATTATTGAAATTTCAAGAAAATCGGTTGATAATTTAGCCCTCGACTCACAATCACTTTCTGATTCGATTTAGCTATGTCTGTCTGTCCTTCTGTCCATGTTAATTTGTTTTCAAATTTTGTACAGGCATTTTTCGGCCTACAGACGAAGCCTATTGAAAGTGGAAAAAATCGGTACAGATTTGGATATAGCTTCCATACTTATGTTCTTCCGATTTGCAGTAATAATGTAGTTAAATAGTCATTTGTTAACCGGATCTCTCGAAATTTGGAAGGAGGAACTTTCTTATGACTCTCGACATTACTGCTTAATTTCATAGAAATAGGTTTAGATTTAGATATAGGTCTCATATATATACATACTAGCCGAACTGGGCCCGCTCCGCTGTGCCTTTTTTAACTCTCTAATATATTTTTAGGGTGGGGACACTTCGCCCTGAATGCAGATATTGAATTCGTGCCATTGTAGCCTATTACGCTGAACGCGTTCAAATCCTGGCGAGAACATCGGTGTTTATCCCCTCTTAATGTTGGCGACATTTGCGAGATCATGGTCGTTTAAAAAATTTTCCGCAGAGAGGTGTCGCACTGCTGCACGCCGTTCGGACTCGGCTATAAAAAAAAGGTCCCTTATCATTGAGTTTAAATTGATGTGTGAGAATTTGCCCCTTCTCGGTTTCTGATAGTAATGTTCTTCCTTAGGGTAATGTTCTCATTAGGGGAGGGATGGCACCTCAGACATTTCGACTCAAATATGGATATGAAATTCGTGCTGCACTTCTAAATTCCTTTAATTTGAGCCCCATATTTCCATGCCTGTAAATATGAACCGTTTGAAGGGTGTTTTTTGGGGTTGGGGCGCCCACCGGCACTTTGCACTGAAATAAGATATCAAATTAGTTTTTTATTCCCAACGGAAATGAAGTTCAGTTTAGAGGGTGCTGAACCCAAAACACTTGGCTCCAAAATTGGATACAGATTCGTTTTCTACTCTCAAATTCCTTTCATGAGTCCCATAATGTCTTAATGGGTCAAATAACCCATTTGACGTATCTTTAGGAGGAAAAGCGCCACCTAGACTTGAACGCAAATTTAAATGTCATATTCGTCATACCTTTTATTTGAGTCCTATATAGCCATGGTCAGCTAATTTCCCATTTGGGGGTATTTGGGGGTGGGCGACCTCCCATTACTTGGACCTAATGTTTTATGGCATATTTATAATCTTTTGCCTAATACTTTCCATTTGAGTCCCATATTGACACAAACTTCGAATATATCTGTTTACAGGGATTTTGAGGTTGGGGGGACCCGCTGGGTACTTGGACCCACATTTTAATACCATATTCGTTTTTTGGTCTCCATACCTTTAATTTGATACCCTTATTGTGCCCATCGGACCACTTTCGGATATGGGTGACGTTTTTGGGGTAAGGGGGAGGGTCCGCCTCCACCCTATATCAAAAAATTATATAGCCTATGTTTCCTTTCAGGCAAACGTTCACAATATATGAAAATAGGTTCAGCCGAATATCATATAGTCATAATGGGTCTAATTTTATACCCTTATTGTGCCCATCGGACCACTTTCGGATATGGGTGACGTTTTTGGGGTAAGGGGGGATCCGCCTCCACCCGATATCTAAAAATTATAGAGCCTATGTTTCTTTCCGGGTTCAGCCGAGTATCATATAGTCATAATGGATCTAATGGCGTTTTTAAGTGGTGGCGAGACCCTCTATACTTTGATCTGATTTTGTATGGCAGATCCGAAATCTACTGAACGTTCAATATGTCTGTTTGGTGAAGTTTTGGGGTTGGGGCGGCCCGGTGGGTACTTAGACTCAAATGTTGGTACCATATTTGTATTCTACTCTCCAATAGCTTTCATTTGATACCTATATTGTCGCGATGGGTCCACTTTTGATTTTGGGTTGTGTTTTTGGTCCGTCCCCTTTCCGATACCAAAAAATTATATAGCCTTTGTTTCTTCCAGACCAAACTACACAATCTGTGAAAATTTCAAGGTATTCGGTTCAGCCGTTTTTAGTCGTTAGAGCCACTGCAAGCGCATTTATTAACCAATCTTCCCAAAACTTTGTACAACTCTTTCCTCGACGACTATCACAATATATAAGAAGTTTGCTCGAAATCGTTTCAGATTTTGATATAGCTCCCATATATATGTTCTTCGTCAGATTTTGACTTATATTGCTCATTTATTAACCGATTCTCTCAAAATTTAGCAAGAAGGATTTTCTCATGACTTTTAATATTACTGGTGAATTTCATAGAAATCGGTTCAGATTTATATATAGCTGCCATTTATGTATTTCGCCCGATTTGCACTTCTAGGGTCACTGCAGGCTCATTATTGACCAATATTACCAAAATTGTGCACTATTCTTTCCTCGATGCCTACAACAATTCCTAAAAAGTTTGATCAAAATCGGTTCAGATTTAGATAAAGCTCCCATATATATGTTCGTCAGATTTTGGGTAATTTCCAATAATGTTGCCATTTGTGAACCGTAGTTATTACAGGTTAAACATATTTGCTCGAAATTTGATAAGGATTCCACTTTGTATCTAAAGTGTAGGTGTAGGGTATTATAAAGTCGGCACCGCACAACTTTTGCCTCACTGGTTTTTTGGTTTGGTTGTTGGACATGTCCGCTTAAGCGAGTCCATTAGTGGCGTTTGTGTTTTGCTTGACCATCAATTCAATGTTCTATGCACTTTCCACATTCTTCTCTCTTCTACAAGGGATAGTGCTGTGAAATGAGTTCCAAAACTTATCCCAATCCGTCATCCTTCTGTTTAGCAGAGGGTACTATTTGTTGTATGTTCACAATGGCTGAAGTAAATGTAACGATGACCAGAGAAGCTTCTGACATGCAAGACTTTATATTCGTTGTATTGCCTTTAATACAAATCGCCAGATTTATAGCTCCCCCTTCATTTCATTTACATCTGAACTTCACCATATCTGGTACATAGTGCATTAGCATTACCACACACAATGAGGTTCTTCTTCGTGCCTAAAACGGGGCACCAATAACTTAAGGTTTGAAACAAAGCTGCGAAGTAAAGTAAGATCACCCCGATTCTGTCCGTGCTCGCTATCAAAGGTCAGACTTTGCAGCCCTGGTTTGAAGATAACATTTCTGATTCTTTTGTCAAGTATATGTTTATTCTTGTAGTAACATTTGAAGACTATTTACCAATGTTGGTGTGCCAGTTATAGTGACGCTGCAGCATTAAATAATAAAGGTTTTGAACTGATATTTTGCAGATATTATTATTTTTCTATATACAAAAAAAGTTCTTGAACTAGCCAAATGTATTTTTGAATACATTTTGCATATTGTCAACAAGGACTTATTCGAATGGCTTCTTTTGCCAAGAGAAAAGTAATTTATTTAAATCAAAATATATTCATTTCCAATGTCACCACCATTGCCACCAAATTAAATCTTTCCTCCATAACTAAATTTGGTAGCTATTTAATACTGAGAATTGGTTTGAAAAGATTTTGAATGGATCGTTAAGAAATTTCCTTATACCCTCATTGTATTTAAATGAAAATTTTAAAACTCTTCAAACCCTCAACCCGCAGAATTTTCTTTGTAATACCTCTGATCAGCTAACATACTCACTAGTCATCTGCATATTAAGCACCCTCTTAACAATGAATAACCTATGAAAAATTAAAAGCAACTGTAATTGTAAAATAAAAACTCAAGATAAGCTGGTGACACAGACAAAGTGTGACCCGTTACTAACGGGTGCTGCCATCAACGTTTAGCAGTACAGCACACGTCCAGCATAATTAATTACACCAACATTCTCAATGACAGGAGAGCGAAACCAAGAAAACCACTCAGCATTAATTCACATACCCCCGTAGAAACATATCGAAGGAAATAAACCGCATGGAGTTTGAGAATTGACATTTCCGTCCGAATTGGAAAAACTCCCTCAAAACTAACACACTTTCAAGTACTTAATTTAAAAGATATATTTTTCAAACATTAGATAACAATATTTGATAGTTTCCACATACTTAAACCTCCTCCATATTCAAAGTGAAAATCCGTTAAATGTAATTTATTAAAATTGTCAACACCTGTGCAGAGGAAAAAGTCGTCAAGCGATGGCCTCTTAAACATCTTAAATGGTCATGAAAAAATATAGTTAAGTTAAAGTCCCTAGACCACGTACCATCAAGGTGATACCATTCCACAAAACCTGTGTTTAATATACGTCAGATTGTCCAAAAAGCAAAGCGCTGGACACAAAGTGTAATAATAGTAATAATAACATACTCTGGCCCATTCACAGGTGTCCCTATAACAACCGTCAGAGTGCCTCCTCCATTGGTGCTGGTTATTGCTGCTCCTCGAGCTGTTGTAGCACCATAACCAGTGGTTGGTAAACTTGAGCAGCCACCAATCGTTGAAAACCTTTAATAGTAATCAAAGATAATCAAAAGGACCTTGCTTGAGCATTTCCAATGGCAAAGCTATTAAAGGTGATACCATGCAATCTGTTGAACTGTGGGACAAAAATATAAATTGTATGAAAAAGAAAAAATATTTATTCATTGGCTTATAAAACTCTCTTTCATTACTGAAAGGAAGAAGGTAAAGCAGCCTGACTGCTGAAAAGTCTGGTGTTTGCTGATTATGTCTGCTATTCAATTTCATTAGAGACACGATTAAGTTCATCTTAATAGAAGAGTTTATGACAGTTGTGTGATAGAAAATACCTGAGTGTTGAAAGTTAACACACACATGTGTGGAGAAAGAGGGATCATGAACATTTGAGACCCACATCCATCGTTGTGCCTATAACCTATGTAGGACAAACCAAAGAACTTGAGAAATACAATAGAAGAATAGAAGAAACAAATTTTGGCTTGCGAATGAAGACAAAGAACAATTCGATAAGAAGTTGTGTAGTTGTGTTTTGGACCCTAGTCTTGTACCACAAAAAATTAGTTCTATAATTTAAAAGGGAGTAAAAATCTTTGCCGCCAATTTATGACCAATATTACTACAAATGAGGAGGGCAAAACAGACAGGAAATGGAGGAACTCCCACTACATTTCTTGGGGTACTACTTACATTAACAAGGGGGGCTAATAGGTTCGGAAAATCTAGTCGATGAGGTTCAGGATGGGAAGGTCTCCATGGAGCATTCTTCCAGACCATCGCTACATAGCACGGTCATCGCCGAATTTGATACTCGTCCGAAAAAAGGTGAAAACCAAATGGATCAAATCGGAAAACAACTCAGAGATAGACTTGGACAAAGTACTTTCAATTGTTCAAGCATAGAAACGTTGACGACAATGTCAACAGGATTGCAAATGCAAATTTTGCCCATGAAAATTCCCCTAAGGAACAGGGGCAAACTTCTCACGTATCAAAGAATGCTGTCCCATACAATTTTAAGCTCAATGATAAGGGACCTCCTCTTTGTTGCCGAGTCCGTACGGAGTGCCGCAGTAAGACACCTCTTTGGAGAGAAGTTTTTACATGGCATAGTACCTCACAGATGTTGCCAGCATTAGGAGGGTTAAAACTACCGCTGATGGTCTCGCCAGGATTCGAATCTAGGCGTTCAGCGTCATAGGCGGACATGCTAATCTCTGCGCTGTGGTGGCTTCCAGGATTACAACTGCAATAGAAGGGTCACTCGAAGATAGTTGTACTCTTCAAGAAAGCAAATCAGCACCAACAAAAACCCTGGGAGATTCGCAACGTTGGAACAGAGGTCCGCACACCTTATAACAAAGCACGTCATAAAAACGCGACAGTTTGTTGCGAAGTGTAAAACAATAAGATGATCAGATTGGCAAAAGGTGCCTCCTGGAAGGTTTTCTACGAACTGTTCAATAGCGTTAATGACACCACCAAGATGAAAAAGTTTCTCTCAAAACCCCATGTACAAATTGACACGTTCGTAGATGACAACGGAGTGCGAGCAGTGAAAACGGAGGACATTTTGAGGCTTTTGATGAAAACGTATTTTCCACAGTAAACGCAGGGACTTACGGAGACATTAGAATCTTTGAATAATGGGGTTGATCGAAGAATTTTCATTACATAATTTATGGTAAAGGAAGCCTTGAGGAGCTTCCAACCTTTTAAGTCTCCCAAAGCTTATGGAATATTCCAGCATTACTACAGAAGGCCACGGAGCATCTGGCGCCCCATCTGGCCAGTATTTTCACAACGTGCCTAGGACTTGCATTTACTCCGAAAACCTGGCAGGAGGCAAGGATGCTTCCAACCTTTTAAGTCTCGCAAAGCTTATGGAATATTCCAGCATTACTACAGAAGGACACGGAGCATCTGGCGCCCCATCTGGCCAGTATTTTCACAACGTGCCTAGGACTTGCATTTATTCCGAAAACCTGGCAGTAGACAAGGATGGTATCTATACCCAAGCCCGGAAAAGCAAATTAACAAAGGCCTGCATACCTATAGGCCTTATGGTCCTTCTACTCAAAGCCATGGAATGTATTGTGGATACAATGGAGTAGGACATTCAGCGAACTGCTCAAACACAAACAGCATGCTTATGTCAAGGGATGGTCGGTGGAGACTGCTCTGCAAGAGGTTGTACATAAAATAGAAGAATCCTCCGATACATTGGCGATATGCGACTTCAATGCATATCGCCATCAATGTGCGGACCGGGTTCTTAGAGACTGGATTTACCATATGCTAAGATAAATTGTTAGTTCCATGACATAAATATTAGGGAGAAAGTGGCAAAGGTCACGTCATAGGGTGGAAGTTTGTCGTCAGTCCTATGGGTGACCACCATAAATAACCTATTACGGATGCTGAGTAACGAGAGATATGAACCCATCTGCTTGGCAGACTATGTTTTAATACTTCTAAGGGGGAAAGGATACGAATCGGCTATGCAGAAATGCCGAAAAGACTTTGGAGATGGCAAACGACTGGGCTAGACCTAGGGGTCTAAGTGTTAACCCAGAGAAGACTGCAATATGCCTGTTCACAAGGAAGACGAAGGTGGGCCAATTTGACGCACCACGTTTCCGCAATGGAATGATTTCGATATCTGACAGAGTCAAAAAATTGATGTTTTCTTGTACAGGAATCTGAATTGGAAGTGTGACATTTAGGGGCGAACCGAGAAGGCTCACAAATATTGTACAATGTCGACGGGCTGTAGGCTCGAAATGGGGTCTGAGACACTCAACAGCCTCTATATGAGTGTGATTAGACCAAAACTTACTTACGCCTCAATAGTTTGGTGAACTGCAATCGAGAAAAGTGCAACGTTAGAATAATACAACGGGTTAAGGGAACAATTTTTCTTCACATAGGCGGAGCGATGAGGACCACGCCCACAAGGACACCGGGGACTATTCTAGATATCGCATCCTTAGACGTACAGACAAAGTGTTATACAGCCACTGCGGCTATGCGACTTAAGGTGATGGGAGAATGAATTGAGGATGGAAGCAGCTCATACCATCGCGTTATAATCGAGCCGACGATAGAAAATCTGGAAGGAAGGGAAGAGGTTTCCGATCGGATACCTGAGATGAACCTTGAAGTCGAGTGCGGGGCACTGCTGCCATCGGCACTGTCTTGGATTGACGGAGCCCTAGTATTGCCATCTGGAAGATCATGTTACACCTGATGGATCAAAACTAGAGGACAGAGTGGGCCTGGGGGTTTACATTGAGAACCCAGGGACTGAGATCTGTTTAAGACTGCCTGGCTATAATAAGGTCCTGCAGGCGAAGATCCGGTCGATCACATAATGCGTGAGGTGGTGTTGTGTTAACAGGAGAATATCGAGTGTGAACATCTGTACGGTCAGTAAAATGGTCATCAACATGCCTTCTCTAAGGATGGCACGATCCGCATTGTTTAGGTACCAGGCCATAGCGTAGTAAGGGGGAATGAAAGAATACATGGTTTGGCCGTAATGGCCAGAGGACTGCCGTCAATAAACATGGTTAACCTGAAGCCTTTCATACACCGGCACTTAGTTGGGGACGCAAAACCAGACATGAACCAAAATTAGGGCCGTGGTATGGAAGTCAATAAGGACCGTGGTATGGAAGTCAATTAGAGCCGTAGCATGGAAGTCAATTAAGAACTTCCTGACTTAGATTTTCTTTTTTGAGCCTTTAATACCCTCCGCCATAGGATGGGAGTAAACTTATTTCGTCATTCCGTTTGTAACACTGGGAAATATTCGTCCAAGACCCCATAATCATCATGATATTTTAAGTCGATCTAGCGATGTCCGTTCGTCCGTCTGTCTATCTTTCAAAAGCACGCTAGCTTTCGAAGAAGTAAAACTAGGCGCTTGAAATCTTGCACAAATAATCACTTTTGGTCTATAACCTGATATAGCTCCCATATACACCGATCGTCCGATTTGACATCTTTAGCCCCTGGAATCCGCAATTTTTGTCCGATTCGTCCTAAAATTTTGCGCATAGTATTCTGTTATGATTTTTAAAAATTGTGCCAAGTACAGTCCAAATCGGTCAAAAACACAAAATAATAGCTACTATGTAAACCGATCTCCCAATTTGACTTACTGGGCCTCTGGAGTACTGTTCATATCGATAACTTGAATAACTTGATATAGCTCATATATATCTGAAAAAGCCATTCAAGGAACTTGACAAATGCGATCCTTGGTGGAGGGTATATAAGATATGGCCTGACCAAACTTAGCACGGTTTTATGTGTTAGTATTAAGATAGGACAACAAGCCGACTACAGGCTTTGGTTTATATCCATAATGACATCAGGCGGATTACTATCCGCACCCTCTTTTCATCTCGAGGCCTCTCGAATAAATACGGTGGAACAGCGAAACGATCAGCAGGATGACAAAAACCTATGGGGCATTCCGGATCGCAAGAAGACGATGCTGAAAGGAAGTAAGAATGTCTGTATAGCTTGATAGCATGTGCATTGGATGTGGAGAGGATATAAGACATTGGAGCATTTCCTATGTCAGGTGGGGATACAATACCAGATATGAATTGATGAAAGGGTGTGGTATGGAAGACAATCTGGAATTTTGTTAGTGGCACAGAATTCCTGACTTAGATTTTCATTTTCGACATTACTTTTTAGTATTTAGAGCGCATAGTTACAGGTTTAGGTGTATGTCCATAACCTAACTACCTAATCTACTATGATTTAGTTCATTTTTCGTTAAGTTACGGTTAGTTTTTTGAATGTAATACAATTTTTCATACAGCGTTTTTAAAGAAATTTAACGAAATAAAGTTTGTAGTCCGTCTCAATGCGAAGATTATATTACTTTGTTTTTATACAAATTATTGTGTACGCTACTAGTTCATCTAAGTTTTCAAAACTTTTCCTAGTCCCTTATTCCCATACTAACACCTATAAGGCCCACTGTTAACAAACATTAGCGCTCTGTTATTCCATAACAGCATTTCATTTTGGGTTTCCTTTAAACCTTTAATAATAACACTTACTTTGGCCCTTTTGGAGGCAAAGATGACGCGTTGCTTGAACGGGGATTAAGGAGGGCAACAAGGTGCCTGCTCTTGGAAGCAATCAACGTGCTATAATCATCTTGTTAAATAATATTTCATGGCTTTTCGATTTTTGTTATTGTTGTTGGTGCTGATGTTCTTGTTGTTGGTGTTGTTGTTACTGCTTTATTGCAGGTTTTCGGATAATAAAAGGGATTTGTACCGAAATCATTTTGTCGTACTTATATCTATGTGCGAGTATGTATACGTATGCTAGGTTGAGGCAAAACAAAATTTAATAAATATTAAAGGCCACAAACCAAAAAATATATAAATAAACGCAGACGGCGACAGACAAGCTTAACTGTCGACTGACGGCACAAAGAAATTCTAGCGACTATAAAGTCACGTTCTCAACGAAAAAGGTTAGAAATAAGGCAGGACTAGCTGCCTCTTTCGCTTTCAGTCGCTGTCTGTGTGTCGTTATCGGTGTTGGCTTGGCATGAGGTTCTCTTTCGTATCAATAATTTTCGATAATTATTGTATCACAAAGTTTCATGGGATAAGTTGGCTTCGTGGCGACTCGTAACGTAACTTCCAAGTAAGCGTAAATATAGCAATAAAATATCTCGAAATAAACATAAACTTTTACTTAAGCACTAAAGCAGTAACGACCGCATCAGGCGGAACCAATGCCAATGTGAGTGCGAGTGCCATTGTGCGAATGTGTATTACACAACAAAATAGTGTAGTAAATAAATTAATAATATTTTGGTTATTCTGGCATTAATGTACTTTGATTTGAGTTTTGTTATTTCAACTTCCCACTCGGTTCGTTATAGACGCTATTCATAGCGAAAATCCGTGACTTTGAGTTCTTAATAGACGTGACTGCTCTTGGTCTTTGCCTTTTGGCAGTTGTTAAAAGGACATTAAACATAGTTAGATTTATATGGGAAATTTCATTGAATTCCAACTTAAGCTACAACTAAAAGTTAAACAAAAAACACAAAGCAGAGGACCGAAACAAGAACCATTGCTCCTGAAATCATTAACATTCGTCTGTGGGTGAAAAAATAATATGTAAAAAGTTTTATAGGATGGGATTACTAACCAGTTATACAGAAGCTATGGAGTTGAAGGGTGTCAAAGGTTGCCTGTGCCTGAATTTAGTCCGTTATTAGCGCGCTATCAGTAGTGAAAATTATAGCGCACTATCAATAGTTGCTCACAAAATTTATAAATTTTTTCCATATCCCGCCCCTAAGTTGGCTACTGTCTGGTTTTGTGTGTCCTCACTTAAGCATTGGTGTCTTTTAGCCACGAAATTGCATAGGAAATGCTCCAACGTCTCATCATCTTCCCCATATACCATACAATACTATCACTTGCCGCACTGATTCTGCATAAGTCAGCTCATAGTCCTATGTGTCCCGTTATGATACCGAAAGCTATACGGACCTCCTTCTTTGGTTTTAGGTTAGGTTTAAGTGGCTGTCTGCCATCAGACTCACTTAGACGTTTTCATCCATTGTGATACCACAGGAACAGCAGAAGGTAGATGCCTTCTAGTTCCTACCGATGAACCATCCATATCGCTTATAAAAGCCTAATAACTTGTGAATGTTCACATCCATTAAATCAGACAGGTTCTCAAAGAAATGAGAACCTAAAGTGGAACTCCTTCTGACTGCTAGTGCGGGACACACACACAGAAGGTGTTCTATAGCCTCTTCTTCATCGAAGTCCTCACAGCTTCTGCAAAAGTCCTTGCTGGCAACCTTAAGTCTGTCAGCATGTTTTCCGATTAAACAGTGACCAGTGTCATGGGGGACACAATGACAGAGACGTTTTTTCTGGCCAGTGACAGCAAAGCGGTAGATTTATTCAAGTCTAAATTAGGCCACATAGCTCACGCTCACACCCCCTCTTTGTGACCATATATCATTCGATATCCTTCGAGACTGATCCTGAAAACTTAGCTTACATGCCGTTAGAGGCATATCTACAGTTTCCAGTGTCCCTGGAATGTGTGGGGTAGTTCCTAGTCTCGCAAGCTTATCCTCTTTACAATTCCCTGGGATATCTCTGTGGCCCGACACCCAGATCAGGTGAATTTTGGACTGTTCAGCCATCTCGTTAGGAGATCTGCAACAGTCGAGGGCGGTTGTTGTGTTCACAAATACATTCTCTAGCGATTTAGTGGCTGCCTGGCTATCTGAGGAGATATTTATGCCAATCGTCGTAATGACATTATATCTTAGCCATTACACCACTTCCTTAACTGCAAGGATCTCCGCTTGATACACACTGCAGTTGTCGGGTAACTCTTTCGATATGACCAAGGCCATCCTGGTCGTTTAGTTTGGAACCATCCGTACAGAAGTCTATGTAACTTCTGTTACCAGGGATATCGTTGTTCCAATCTGTTCCAACTGAAATAGTGCTACAGTACTTTTTATCAAAAAGTGGCTCATGTAGGTTGTAATCTGCACTGCCTGGAACATCGGATTTTGTATCAATGATAACACAGTGTCCCTAGCCGCCTCATGACCAATGAGACATACAATTTGTCTAGCCACAATGTCCAGGGGCATAAGATGTAGCATTAAATTCATTACGTCAGATGGTGTCGTCGTCAGTGCGGCTGTGATGCACAAACAAGCCATCCTTTGGATCCGATTAAGTATTGAGTAGTAGGTGGACTTTTGAAGCGCCATTCACTAGGCCACAACACCTTATAGTATTATAGGTCTGACAACTGCAGTATATACCCAATGCATGACACGTGGTCTAAACCTCCAACTTTTGCCAATGGCTCATTTGCAGGTGTATAGGGCAAGAGTTGCCTTTCTTGCCCTTTCCAAAATCTTGCACCTAGGTATTTTGCGTTTCCATTGGAACATTCTCTTCTCCCAAGGAGACAGCTGCCGTTGTAAGTAACTTGTATCTCCTGCTAGAAAGAACTGCTTCTGTCTTGCACGGATTTATACGTTGACCACTTTCGGTAGCCCACTTTACTGTTGCACCTAGAGGTTCCTGAAGTATATCTCTTGGAGTGCTGGAAAACTTTCCCCTAACCGCAATTGCCACGTCATCAGCATACGCGATCACTTTTACTCCTTTTTCTTCCAAAGACAGTAATGAAGGGTGATTTTTTTGAAGTTAGGATTTTCATGCATTAGTATTTGACAGATCACGTGGGATTTCAGACATGGTGTCAAAGAGAAAGATGCTCAGTATGCTTTGACATTTCATCATGAATAGACTTACTAACGAGCAACGCTTGCAAATCATTGAATTTTATTACCAAAATCAGTGTTCGGTTCGAAGTGTGTTCATTCACCGTAACGTTGCGTCCAACAGCATCTTTGTCCATGTGACTCCTAAGTAGTTGGCAACGACATACTGACTGCCTGTGATAATCGATATGACAAGGTTAGTTATTGGCGCCTTTAAATAACCAATGGCTATAAAGTACCAGTGGCGTTTGTATGGATCGGAATAAGCTTAAGACCACAAACAAATGTGGCGCCAATAACAACAACATTTTGAATCTTTTTCTAACGTCACAATCATCTATTGACACCAAATATTTCGTGCTACGCGGACAGATAAAATCTAGAAGAGAGACTCACTCGTCTGGGCGCCTGAATCGAGAACCCATGACCGAGTTCTGTTTCCGTTTGCTGACCATAGCAGAAATGCGTCAGGTGGTGCAGATTAAGTGCGAGATTGTCGGGTGTGAATATTTTCTCAGATAGTAAACGGCCCTTAGGTCCATAACAACCAGTCCTAGAGTGTAAGGAGGCAATTGATGCCTTTCTCGAACATGACATTATCGTAATATTTTAAAAAAATCTTACAGACCACCATTAATAACCTGAGATGATGCAGTGTTAACCCAAGAACGTCGAGGGTGGACAGTTAGTTGACCAATAGGGAAATATCAACCAAGATGTTGAAGTCAAAGCACTATCTTGGAGTCCTTGCTTTCCTTGAGTATGACAAAATCCGTATCGATTTGGTGCTGGGCCATGGAGGAGTAAAGGGGAATGAAAGGGTAGACGTCTTGACAGTAAGAGCTAGATGACTGCTTTCAATAAACTTGGTGATTGTGAAGTCTTTCAAGGCAGTCCAAGATAAGGGGCGTGGGCGACGTGTTGTGGAACCCTCTCAGGCCATAAATAGAAATACGAATAGAAAATTAATTGTATAGATTGACTTTTCATGACTTAGAGCGCACAGAAAGCCGTTACGGAAATACGATTACAAAATTAATTGTATAGATTTCATGACTTAGAGCACACAGAAAGCCGTTACAAAAATCTTTAAATCACCACCAATCGTTTGAAAACAAAAAATAATTTATTTTCTATTTTCATTACCAATAACCGCAATTGCCAGATAAAACATAAAAATTTCCAAAATCGTTCAATAATTATTTGGCTGTTATTATGCGTTTGTGAATACGAATTTTTTAAATTAATTTATTAAGCAAAAAGTGACAAATAGTTAAAGGAGATTTTAAAACCATTTTAAAATTTTTTGTCAATAAGGCCGTTAGAATATATAGTCAAGTAAAGGAGCAGAGCGAAAAAAAAAATTGCGGAAAAAAGGTAACCGCTTCGGATCCCTGCCTTCAACTAATTTAATTTGTGGACATTTTCCAGCAGAATCCATGGTGGATGGTTCCCACGATTCGGCTCGACCAAACTTAGCACTATTTTACTTGCTTCGTTTCTTTCTTTTTTTTTTGCCCACCACCATAGGACGGGGGTAATAATCTAGTCATTCCGTTTGTAACACCTCGAAATATTCGTCTAAGACCCCATAAAGTTATGACCGTCTCGTCGTTCTGAATCGATCTAGCCATGTCCGTCCGTCCTTCAGTCCGTCGAAATCACGATAGAGGTCGAACGCGCAAAGCTAGCCAGATTTAGATATAGCTCCCGTATAAACCGATCTCCAGCTTTGACTTCTTCAGCCCCTGCAAGCCGCAATTTTTATCCGATTTGTCTAAAATCCAATTCAAAAATTCCACTATGATTCCAACAACTGTGTCGACTACGGTCCAAATCTTTCTATAACCTATAAAGCTACGATAAAAACCGATATAACGATTTGACTTGACTTGACTTGAGCCCCTGGAAGCCACAATTTTTGTCCGACCTACTGAAATTTTGCATGTGGTGTTCTTTTAAGTGTCAATTACGGTTTAAAATTTTTTACGGTTTAAAATTTTGCACTTGGTGTTCTTTTATGACTTTCAACAACTGTGCCAAGTACGGTGTAAATAGGTCCATAACCTGATATAGCTCCTATCTAATCTGATCTCCCGATTTGACTTTTTTGTACGATTTGGCTAAAATTTTGCACTTGGTGTTCTTTTATGACTTCCAACAATTGTGTTGTATCTTGGTATAGCTCCCATATAAAGCGATCGCCCGATTTGACTTCTTGAGTCCTTACAAGTCCCAAATTTTATCCGATTTAGCTAAAATTTTGCACTTGATGTTCTTTTATGACTTTCAATAACTATGCTAAGTACGGTTCACGTCGGTCTATAACCTGATAGCTCCCATATAAATCGATCTCCCGATATGACTTTTGAGCCCTTACAAGCAGCAATTTTTGTTCGATTTGGCTGAAATTTTGCACTTGGTGTTCTTTTATGACTTCCAACAACTGTGCCAAGTACTGGTGTATATCTTGGTATAGCTCCCATATAATCCGATTTCCCGATTAGACTTCTTGAGCCCCTGGAAACCACAACTTTTGTCCTATTTGGCTGAAATTTTGCATGTAGTGCTCTGTTATGACTTTCAATAACTGTGCTAAGTACGGTCCACATCGGTCTATAATCTGATATAGCTCCCATATAAACCGATCGCCCGATTTGACTTCTTTCGCCCCTGGAACATATTGGTTTTGTCCGATTTGGCTGAAATTTTGCATGTGGTATTCAATTATGACTTCCAAAAAATGTGCCAAATACGCTCCAAATCGGTCTATAACCTTCCATATAAACCGATCTCCCGATTTGACTTCTTTAACCCATAGAACATATCGGTTTTGTCCGATTGGGTTGCAATTTTGCATGTTGCGTTCTGTTACTACTTTCAACAACTGTGTCAAGTACGTTTTAAATCGGTCTATAACCTGATATAGCTCCCTTATAAACCGATCTCCCGATTTGACTTCTTGAGCCCTTACAAGCAGCAATTTTTTCCGATTTGGCTGAAATTTTCCACTTGGTGTTCTTTTATCACTTCCAACAACTGTGCCAAGTACTGGTGTATATCTTGGTATAGCTCCCATATAATCCGTTTTCCCGATTGGACTTCTTGAGCCCCTGGAAACCGCAACTTTTGTTCTATTTGGCTGAAATTTTGCATGTAGTATTCTGTTATGACTTTCAATAACTGTGCTAAGTACGGTCCACATCGGTCTATAACCTGATATAGCTCCCATATAAACCGATCGCCCGATTTGACTTCTTAGGTCCTGACAAGCCGCAATATTTGTCCGATTTGGCTGAAATTTTGCATGTAGTTTTCAGTGACGATTTCCAAAATCTGTGCCAAATATGCTCCAAATCGGTCTATAACCTGATATAGCTCCCATATAAACCGGTCTCTGGATCATTCTTGCTCGGTCCCTAGAAGCTTTAAATTTTGCAGGTTTAACAGAAATTTGGTATGGAGAATAAAAAATGCCCTTCAACTAGATTCCCACGATTCGGCCCGGCCGAACTTAGCACGTTTTTACTTGTTCTTACTAGGGTCTCACAAACGTCCGGGCTAGGCTCCGAGTGAACTCACCTTTTGGTGTGGCCAACCATTCAACCTTAACCTAATGACCGATTTTAAAATCAGTGTGGCTAGTTCAACGGTAAGAACTGGAGAGCATCATCTTTCTCCTTTTCAGATGGTTTTACAATGGAAAAAAATGTGCAAGTGGGTTTGTCTGCACACTGTAACTAAAACGTAAGCTATTCATTTCTTGACACTGATAACATATCGGTTAATATAACCCACTAGTTCCAAATATATACTCCCACACCATTAGCCAATCCATTCTTATGAAACTCCATGGTATGAACAAAATAGGCTTCTTCACAAATCAGTACAACTTTCTTTAGGGTGCTGCAACGTGGAATTACCCGTATTAATTCAAACATAATTTGTATTCATTTTACGCAAAAATATAATAATAAATTTCTTTTCAAAAGCTAAAGTTTTATTCCTCCTTACTTTTTCTAGTTTTTCAGCTATATCATTGCTGTTTATTTATTGTTATAGCCCTTTGGCTGTTATTATTACATAATGATTTTTATTAACAATGAATTTATTAATTAATTGATAATTTATTTATTTGCCAATGTTTGTAATATCATTTGTATTCATATATTATTGTAATCAAATAATCATTTCAGTATATTGAACTTAAGTCGCCAAATCATATAAATTAGTATGTTGGTGCAAATTACATATTATGGATTGTTTTACCTTGGGTACTGATTTGCAGCAAAAACGAATGATTTACATGTGTCGAATGGTGGTTAGATTCGCGCAATGGAAATCAAAAGGAGAACAGAATTCAAGGTTTTATTGGGAATGATTTTGGAGGATTAAATTATATAAGGTTATTTAAAGATGAATTTGCGAAGTCTTCAGCAATGGAATGTGCTGGTAATTAAGATAATTAAAGCATTCAAAAGTATTACAAAGTTTTCAAGTTTTTGCTATACTACATACTCTTGTCATTGATAATTTCATTTGATTTTAAATTTTCATATCATATATAATTCGATATTCATCTCCACAGCAATAACATTTACGTTCTTTCTCAAAGAAAATGTTGATATTATTTTTCTTAAAAATTAAGGAGTTGTGAGAATTTGGGATAATGACTGCATATGTAACATTGCTTTCGAATTAAATTTGTTTGACAGTGGCATCCAAACCACACATGAATCATATACTACATCTAAAAAACGAATAATAATAAAAACAATCATTAAGCTTTTTCAAATGTACCACATGAATTTTAATTCATTTCTACCTGCTCTTTATGATTCATTGGCCTCAACCTTAGCTCATATAACTACGAACTAATGTCATGAAATAAAATCACGTCAAGGCATTAATATTCTGAACAATATCCTGTTTGAGGCTACCACGACCATGAGAATATAAACTATAAACCGATGACATTTCTAAGAACAAAAATGTCAAGACATTTATCAAACTCAGCAGAAAAACAACTGAGAAGACAAAAACAATTAAAATTTTCTATCTTTTGTTGTTTCGAAGAATGGCCACTCAAACCTCACATAAAAATAATAAAATAACCACAATGAGAAGAAAGACAACGGCAATTTGTCCCTATTTTACCTGTAAAAGTACAAAATGTGGAATATATTTCTGGAGAGCAATTTAAAACTGTGAAGTATTCAATGTGGAGTATGATCATAATCACGTACATGACATTATCTTCAATCAGCTACAAACGCTCTTGTACTTGCTCGAAATAATTTGAAATGATTCAATGTAATTTAGGAATATGAATATGCAATGAATGGGTTATCAAATAGGAGGCCAATATAAATATAGTTCTAGGAAAAGCATTTTGCTTGTTAAATATATTTGTTTATAGTTTATAAGTTATAGAAAATCTAGCGATGGTTGAAATTAAACTACTAATACCAACATGGGAGGAGAAGTACGAAGAAATTGTTCTTGGGTGGGTCTTGACACAGTCTCCATGACAAATATGGCTTGGACTAGGATTGGCGTGCTCTAACGACCATAAACAACAGGCTAAGCAGTGGGAGAGAAACCACCGCAGCGGATCAAAGGGACTTTAGAAAATCTAGCCTTGGTCAAAATTAAACTACTAAGACCAACAGCGAGTAGAAGTACGAAGAAACTTTGCTTGGGTAGACCTTGACACAGTCTCCGAGACAAGTTTGGCTTAGACTAGGATCGGCGTTGTTTAACGACCAAAAACAAAAGGATGTGCAGTGAAAGAGAAACCACCGTAGCAGATCAAAGAGGAAGCGGGACCAAGCACTGGTAGAATTCTTGAGCCCAATCGAATAATCTATTATACATGAGAAGCTGTCTGATTTTGCGGATGTGAACATTCGCAAGTTATTGGGCTTTTTAAAGTGCTCTGGATGTTTCAACGGTAGGAAATAGAAGGCAGCTTCCTTCTTCTGTTCCTGTGGTATCACAATGGACGAAAACATCTAAATGAGTCTGATGGCAGACTGCGACTTAAACCTAACCTAACCTAACAAGAAAAAGCGTCCTAAGTTCGGCAGTACCGAATCTTATTTACCCTCCACCATAGATCGCATTTGTCGAGTTCTTTTCCACGATATCTCTTTTTAGGCAAACAAAGAATAAAAGAAAAGAATTGCTAAAATATTGGAGCTATATCAAGTTATGGTACGACGGACCATAACTGAGTTGAATGCTGGAGACCATAATTCGAGTAAGAAATGCGCCCTCTAGGGGCTCAAGAAGTAAAATAGAGAGATCGATTTATATGGGAGCTGTATCAGGCTATAGACCGATTCGGAGCATATTTGACAAGTATGTTGAAAAGGGAAAAGCCGTTGTTCTAAACTTCAGCCAAATCGGATAATTATTACGCCCTCTGGAAGCTCAAGAAGTCACGACCCCAGATAGGTTTATATGACAGCTATATCAGACTTAATTTCAGCGAAAATCTCTCTAAAGACAACCCTTCCTCAAGATTATTTTTTAAGCCAAAATTTTAATAAAATTTTGCCACAACACATTCTGGAGGCCATCGTAGCGAAGAGGGTAGCATGTGCGCCTGTGACACTGAACGCCTGGGTTCGAATCCCGGCGAGATCATAAGAGAAAATTTTTAGCGGTGCTATTCCTTTCCTAATGCTGGTAAGATGGCGCTTTTCCTCCTAAAGATACGTTAAATGGGTTATTTGACCCATTATGACAATATGGGGCTCAAACGAAAGGTATTTGAGAGTAGAAAACGAATTTGATATACAATTTTGGAGCCAAGTGTTTTGCCATTGGAGCCATCTCTAAACCACCCCCTAAACTGAGCTTCATTGCCGTTGGGAATAAAGAACGAATTTGATATCTATCTTCAGTGCAAAGTGCCGGTGGCCGTTCAAGACCCAAAATACCCTCCAAACGGTTCATATTTACCGGCCATGCCAATATGGGACTTAAATTAAAGGGATGTGGAATTGCAGCACGTATTTCATATTCATATTTGAGTCGAAATGTCTGAGGGGCCATCCCTCCGCTAATGAAAACATTACCCTAGGAAGAACATTATCACCATGCACGGAGAAGGAGCAAATTCTCACACATTAAAAAGTGCTTTCCGATTCAAGTTTGAACTCAATATTAAGGGACCTTTTTTAAAGTCGAATCTGAACGGGGAAAATTTTTTTTAATTGACCATGCATGGCATTGTACCTCGCAAATATCGCCAACACCGCTTTGTCCGATATTCTCGCCAGGATTCGAACGCGTTCAGCGTCATAGGCTAGAATGGCACGAATACGATATCCGCATTCAGGGCGAAGTGTCCCCACCCTATGAAGACATTAGAGAGTTAAAGAAGGAATCGATATTAGAGAGTTATATTGCCCAATTTTCACTGCAAGCTCATTTAATGTCCAATCTTCCCAAAATGTTGTACAACGCTTTCCTCGACGACTTCTACAATATATATATAATTTGTTCGAAATCGGTGTAGATTTAGATATAGCTCCCATATATATGTTCGTCCGATTTGCAGTAATAATGCAATAAAATGGTGATTTGTTAACCGATTCTTGCAAAATTTGGCAGGAAGGATTTTCTTATGACTCTCGATATTACGATGAATTTCATAGAAATCGGTTCAGATATAGCTTCAGTTGCCATATATGCATATCGCCCGATTTTCACTTCTACAGCAACTGAAAGCGCATTTATTGACTAATCTTCCCAAAATGTTGTACAACGCTTTCCTCGACGACATCCACAATTTCTATAAAGTTTACTCGAACTCGGTTCAGATTTAGATATAGCTCCCATATATATGCTCGTCGATTTGTAGTTATAATGCAATAAAATCGTCATTTGTTTACCGATTGTCTGCACGTTTTGCCTGAAGAATTTTCTCTTAACTCTGGACATTACTGGTGAATATCAAAAAAGTCGGTTTAGACTTAGATATAGCTGACATATGTATATCGCCAGATTTATTGACCAATATTGCCAGAATTGTGCACAACGATTTCCTCAATGCCAATCATTATATCTAAGAAGTTTGATCAAAATCGGTTCAGATTTAGATGTAGCTCCCATATATATGTTCGTCAGATTTTGGGTAATTTGCAATAATGTTGTCATTTGTCCACCGTATTTATTACACTTTGAAGATATTTGCTCCACATTTGATACGGATTTTTTAATAACCCATCTGAAACCATCTGCTGAGATCCATCAAAATTGGTACAGAATTAGATATAGTTCCTACTTTGTACTTATAGGGTTGGTGTAGGATGTTATGAAGTCGGCACCGTCCGATCCTTACTGTTTTTATACCCACCACCGAAGGATGGGGGTATATTCATTTTGTCATTCCGTTTGCAACACATCGAAATATCCATTTCCGACCCTATAAAGTATATATATTCTTGATCAGCGTAAAAATCTAAGACGATTTAGACATGTCCGTCCGTCTGTCTGTTGAAATCACGCTACAGTCTTTAAAAATTGAGATATTGAGCTGAAATTTTGCACAGACTCTTTTTTTTGTCCATAAGCAGGTTAAGTTCGAAGATGGGCTATATCGGACTATATCTTGATATAGCCCCCATATAGACCGATCCGCCGATTTAGAGTCTTGGGCCCATAAAAGCCACATTTTATATCCGATTTGGATGAAATTTGGCACAGTGAGTTGTGTTAGGCCCTTCAACATTCTTCGTCAATTTGGCCCAGATCGGTCCAGATTTGGATATAGCTGCCATATAGACCGATCCTCCGATTTAGGGTCTTAGGCCCATAAAAGCCACATTTATTATCCGATTTTGCTGAAATTTGTGACAGTGAGTTTCGTTGAGCCCTTCGACATCCTTCGTCAATTTGGCCTAGATCGGTTCAAATTTGGATATAGCTGCCATATAGACCGATCCTCCGATTTATGGTCTTAGGCCCATAAAAGCCACAATTATTATCCGATTTTGCTGAAATTTGGGACAGTGAGTTGCGTTGAGCCCTTCGACATCCTTCGTCAATTTGGTTCAGATCGGTCCAAATTTGGATATAGCTGCCATATAGACCGATTCTCCGATTTATGGTTTTAGGCCCATAAAAGCCACATTTATTATCCGATTTTGCTGAAATTTGGGATAGTGAGTTGCGTTGAGCCCTTCGACATCCTTAGTCAATTTGGTCCAGATCGGTTCAAATTTGGATATAGCTGCCATATAGACCGATCCTCCGATTTATGGTTTTAGGTCCATAAAAGCCACATTTTATATCCGATTTGGATGAAATTTGGGACAGTGAGTTGCGTTGAGCCCTTCGACATCCTTCGTCAATTTGGCCCAGATCGGTCCAAATTTGGATAAAGCTGCCATATAGACCGATCCTCCGATTTATGGTCTTAGGCCCATAAAAGCCACATTTATTATCCGATTTTGCTGAAATTTGGGACAGTGATTTGCCTTACGCCCTTCAACATCTTTCTTCTATTTGGTTCAGATTTGGATATAGCTGCCATATAGACCGATCTCTCGATTTAAGGTTTTGGGCCCATAAAAAGCGCATTTATTGTCCGATGTCGCCGAAATTTGGGACAATGACTTGTGTTGGGCCCTTCGATATTTGTCTTCTATTTGGCTCAGATCGGTCCAGATTTGGATATAGCTGCCATAAGACCGATCTCTCGGTTGAACAATGACTTGTACTTATAAGCATTTGGTTTAAATCGGATGATATCTATAGAGCTGCTATGGGGCATAAGGTATGGATTTTTCACTGGATTTTGACGAAATGTGGTTCACATATATACCCGAGGTGGTGGGTATCCAAAGTTCGGCCCGGCCGAACTTAACGCCTTCTTACTTGTTTATTTTATTTTGGGCTGGTTGTATAAAATATATTATTTTGTTTTAAAAAATGCTAATACGTAATACTCTTTTCCTGTTTCCTTTCAGTTCTTAGCTAGGTTTCTGATAGTTTATTTCATTCCGGCTGGTAGGACATGCTATCATTAGATGTGTTTAACGTCGTCGACATTATGGGGCAAAACAATGTTTTTTGTCATTTTTATAACCCAGTTTTTGATAGAATACTCTTAATCTTGTAAAATCTAGTCATGTCCTGCAAATCTTAAAATTTTTATTGACTACTTATCTATTACGAGCATTAACTATCACAATGTCATATAAGCATGCGAGTCCCTACATGATGGAGTCCAAAATCCCCACCCCTTAATAAAGTATCAAACCAATCACTAAATGAATCACATTTTCTTATGAACTGCCATGAAAAGGGGCCAGCATTGTAATTGTGTGAATTAACTTAACTTTGCTGCCAAGATGGCTGGTTGGCCCACAAATCGGCAGACAAAATGAATAATTGACTTGGGTGTTTTGATTTATTTTTATATCTTTTCAACTTACTTACATTCTCATACATATGTATGAGAAATTATTTGGGAATGTATAGTGTAACACATAACATGTATTATGGACAAATTCATTCAAACTCACAGTGGAGTTTGTACGTGCCCGTTGTCAAAGTACATTGCTTTGTGAAGAGTTATTACCGAAGATGGTCATAATTTATTTGACCAAAAAAACCAAGAGATATATAAAAATCACACACAAACCCTATGGTATACGAAAGAATGGCCGACTTCTAATAATATTAATTTTGCTTAGAAGATTTACAGCAACCAAAACCACAGCACGTATTTGTAGGAGTGAAGTTATTACTTGGAAATTTTATTCAATTTTCATTATTACACATTTTCTACATAAAATGACTCTTATACAAACATGACATATGTACAAGAATATTTCAATTTAATTGAATTGTGATTAATGATTTGGGAATTGCATATAACTAAGTAATCAATTAAAAACAGAGTTATTGTTAATATATGTAGGTCAATACATGTGAAGGGTTGTGGCAAATTCCATAGCTATTGCGAAAGCATTTTTTAAACCAAATAAGGGAAAAGAAAAGTGAAATTTAAATTATTTAATGTTGTTGTTGTTGCTGTAGCAGTTTGTTGTGTTCTATCTTCCGTCTGCTTGATTCTGTTGAGTATCAAGACCCATGAACTCTGCGACTAAGATGAGGTGCGTCCACAGGAATCTGGGTCGAGTGGGTCTGGCTGGGCAGCTAAACAGGTGACGTGTATCGTGCGGTCCCTGGTTACAATCGGGACATGCATCTTGTACGTCGACATCAATCTTTGCTCTGTAGGAGTAGAGGCGGCTGCATCTGCCGGAACATAATTGAGCCAGAACTACTATGGTTTGCCGGCGGAGGTCAATTTCTTCAGTTGCAATGGGAGGCGATCGTTCTCCAAGGACTACATTCACCCGGTAGCCATTTACCGCCACTGCTACCGTGTTAGCATGAATGTTGCTAGACCTGCTTGATATGCCACTTGATCTAGAGGTTCTCTCTTTTAGCGCTGAATCTCACGCTCTAGATCATATAGATCTACCTACCGGTGGATATCTATACACACGATGATGATTTGGATGGTCTCTGCGAAAACAGCCCAAAAGGAATTGCTTTGACTGCATGTAGTTATGTCTTCGCATTGGTAGGATCTTTGTCTCCTGATGGAGGTGGTCCACATGAGAACTGAGGAGACAGCCCGTCGTAGTTCGGAGGACGGCATTCTGGCAGATCTGAATAGTATTCCACTGCGTGTCACAAAGTTGACGATACCACACTGGCGCTGCAAAACTTACCACAGACCGGCCAATTGCTTGTGTGCACCCCAAATGCTGCTAGCAAGTGACTTGAAGACCTTGTTTCTACTTTTGACTTTATCGCAAATTGCTGTGACATGTGGGGAGGATGTGTAAGAGCTGTCAAATATGACGCCAAGTAATTTTGGGACACTTGATGGTCGGAATCATTCATTCATCCATCGACCACGCACATGTACACTGTGGCGGCAGCCCTTGCCGATAAAAGTTCCATCGGGCCAATCCGGTGCGTACAACCGCCTGCCATGGGATTGAGTTATTAAATATATGAAACTAGCTGAGCCGGGCCCGCTTCGCTGCGCCTTCTTTTACTTTATATAGAACAACATTTTCCTTGGTATATTTATTTGCGACAATTATAGAGCTTTTAGTGAAATACCATGCTACGAAAATAGTATATCGCTTGACTAACAGTCTCATTACCTTTCATTTCATTTCATTTATTGGCATGGTAGAAAAATGTTTACTCTTTGGAGGGTGTTTTGGGGAAGGGGTGTTGCCTTAAATACATGGTGTTACATTTGGATATCAAATTCGTATTCTACTTCCAAATACCTTTATTTGAGCTCCATACTGCGATGGTGAGTAAAAAATTGCTGTTTGTGGAGTATTTTGGGAAAGGGGTAGTCCCCCAGAAAATTGGTCCCGAAAGTGTGTATCAATTCTTGCTCTACCCCCAATACCATTCATTTAAACTCCACATTGACATGGTCGGTAAATATGCCCGAGTTAGGTGTGTTTTGGGGTGGTCCCCCAATCACTAAGCCCTGAAAAAATATCAGCAACGTGCTCTATTCTCATATATTTGAACCCCATATTGCCATTGGCCTCAAAATTGGATATCAAATTCGTTTTCAAATCTCAAATGCCAATCACTTAAACCCCTTATTGAAAAATCCAGCAAATATGTCCGGTTTGGGGTATGGGCCCTTAAAACTATGAATATCGAGCTCAACTGTCTTGAAGACCCAAATTGCCTTGGTGAGCAAATACGTCCTACTTGGGGGTGGTTATGGTGGTGGAACGTCCCCTAGACAGTTGGTCCCGAGTGTTGAAGTCAGATTCATGTCCTACTCCCAAATACCTTTCATTTGAGCTCCTCGGCAAACATGACCGGCTTGGGGGTGTTTTGGGGGAATGGGGCGGACACTCAATGACTTGGCTTTGAAAATATATATCAGATTCGTGTTCTACTCTTAAATACCTCTTATTTGAGCCTCATATTGCAATGGTCAGCAAATACTTACTATTTGGGTGGTGTTGTGGGGGTGGGGTGGCCCCATAGACAGTTTTTCCGAATATTGATATCAGATTTGTGCTTTACTCCCAAATATCTTTCATTTGAGCCCCATGTGGCTATGGTCGTAAATGTGTCCCCTTTGGGGGAGGTTTTTGGGGAGAGGTGGCCTCCCAAACACTTGGTCTCATATTTGCATATCAGATTCGTATTCTACACTCAAATGCCTTTTAATTAAAGCCCCATATTGCCATGGTCAGTAAATAAGTCCTGTTTGTGGGGTGTTTTGGGGAAGTAGTGGACCCCCAGAAACGTGGTCCCACATTTCGATATTAGACTCGTATTCTACTCGTAGATACCTTTTCCGATTAAGGGATGTTTTGGGGCTTGGGGTGGTCCCCCAAACACTTGGTCCGACTATTGGATATCTGATATGTTTTCTTATCCAAAATACCTTTCATTTGAGTCCCATGTTGTCGTGATTGGTCTAAATATATGTTTGGTATGTTTTAGGGATACCAAATTTTTATTTTTGGGTACTATAAAAGATCACACAAAATTTCGCTTAAATCGCACCACCCATCTCCGAGATTTGGCGTTTCTGCAAATTAGGTTAAGGGAGAGGGTCTGCTCCCCCTTTAGATATCAAAAAATGTAGCACCCTATTTTCACCACGGGGTCATTATGCGCCATTTCAAAAAAATCGGTTAAGCCGTTTCTGAGTCTATAAGAAACACACAAACAAACCTACAAACAAACACAAGTTGATTTTTATATATAAGATGTGCATATACTGGTAACAAATATTTTTCGTTCAACCTCGAATCACTTTCAGATTTGTATTTCTTCAATTCATTTGTTTTTTTCAGTCGTGTAAGTTGACATAATTCAATGTGGAAGATCAATTTAAATCGCAGCTTAATAATGAAAAGAACACCAGTGAACATTTTGAGCGGTAGTTATCTCCTCCTAGTGCTGGCGACACTTATGAGGTATTAACCTCGGGTAATAAGCCCAGAGAACTACTCTACTAAATGGTATGGCTCTCCACAAGCAGTTAGTACTCGGCAATAAAATCGAAGTCCCTTATCATTGTGCTTAAACTTTTATCGTATAGCACTCATTGATATGAAAGAAGTATCCGCGCTGTTCCTTCATGGCATGTTCATCGACAAAATTGCAAGATGAAATATTTTTTCAAATCATCGAAGTATTGGTGCAAAATTTGTTCATGGCGACCAAGAAGCGTTACAAACGAAAGGACAAACGTAGAACACCTTCGTCCCATTATGATGTATGATTTTATATAGCTACCAAGAGATCAGAATTTATACATTTGACTTTTTTGGACTTTTCCCAATCTTCAAGGAGTATACATGTAAGTACTTTTGCTCATAAATCACCCATATCTCCTGAAAACAATACAATTGCCACATTTTCCTAATCCAATATACTCTCCTAACAATGCAATTATAAATATTTGAAATTTTCTTTTTAATACTTAAAGAATTTTTATTAGCAATTTGAAAAATAAAAATTCCTTCCTGCCAACTTTCTCATGTAATCCAATTCTAAAAAAAAAAAATTAATCCAATTCAAATATACGCATATTGCACTTGATTACATTTCCCAAATTCATTAGAAAGGATTATGACGAATTGCAACCCCTCGCAGAGGTCTGTCTCCTTTAATACTTTTTTTTTGTTTTTTGTTTTTGGTTTGTCATAACTCACTATTCTTTTTTTAAACTTATTTGCGTTTAATCCAATTTGCATAATAAAATACCAACCGCCGAAAAAATGATGAAAATCATCCCATCACCACCATCGTAGTCGTCATCAAGCCCACCACAAACAAAGCGACTGACAATTGTAACTCCCCTTTTGAATGTTTGGTTGGCAGTGGTGGTGCAACAACAAGCACCCTTAAACAGAATCCTAGCACTATGGTTACATTAAGCGGTTGCTCTATGTCATATGAGTACTGTATTGGTGAGGATGCCACGACTGCATTCTCATCCTTAAAACAATGCTTGATGGCAAGACCAACAACAGTTTGTTTGTTATTTGGCGGTACTTGACAAATGTTTAAGTTCAAATTGCGTAAATCCCTTTAGTGGCGGCACGTTTCCCTTTTTTTTTGACAAACGTCCTGGCAAGCAATCCAGGATGCCACACAGACAGTCTCTCATTTAAAGTTGTCTAATTTTGTGCTTTTGTAGTTGCCCGTTGGCATTGCAGGACTTGCTGCCTTTGTTATTTGCCATCTTCAATGGATAATGGTATTGTCAATGCAACCCTAATGCCATTTTAGTGGAAATGGAAGGAGTTGTTTTTTATTTCGTTCAATCTGGGCAAAGCATTGTCAATATTTAAATATTTAAAAACTATATAAATGTGGGAAAAATTTTAAATTAAGGTGCGCTTACAATTCTCTTTCGGCTATGCGCCTCTAACAGAAGCTGTGTAATCTGAAACCTGGTTGTCTGTAAAAGTGGGATCATTGTTAATTAAAAGGGCAGAAATCGTAAAAACCCAAAGCCCTTAGGGATGGTGTTAGAAGATTACCAGCATCTAGCCCCCCACCAGAGGCTTCGAATGCAACACGGTCATAATCGACTTTGGAAATTTAATACAATTTGAATTTGACATTAATTCTGAAGCAAATGCAAAATATTGCCAATTTAACATTAATTTAGCTGCTAAGCCAGTGTAAATGTTGGAACTTAACTTTTTTATTGAGCGATTTGTGTATTTCCTAAAATAAAATATGGTCTACATTAAGTAACGTCCCATTCTTCCATACAGCTTTCGTTTGAGTACTCTGCAGTCCCGATCGTTGTATAGGTTCGGAAGAAGATTTTCTTTTTGTGAGTACGAATGTCCTTGACACTTAGCTCTAAATTTGAATATCAGAGTCGTACTAGAATGCCAAAGACCTTTTATTTGAGTTCAATGTTGTCCCGAGGCCACCGTAGCGCAAAGGTTAGCATGTCCGCCTGTGACGCTGAACGCCTGAGTTCGAATCCTGGCGAGACCATCAGAAAAAAATTTCAGCGGTGGGTTTTCCCTCCTAATGCTGGCAACATTTGTGAGGTAATATGCCATGTAAAACTTCTCTCCAAAGGGGTGTCGCACTGCGGGTTGCCGTTCGGACTCGGATATAAAAAGGAGGCCCCTTATCATTGAGCTTACACTTGAATCGGACTGCACTCATTCATAGCTGAGTAGTTTGCCCCTGTTCCTTAGTGGAATGTTCATGGGCTAATTGCAAATTGTCCCGATCGTCCTTTACGTCCTGTTAAGATTTTTTGAAAATGGAAGGCCTTTCACAAACGTCTATTACGGAAAAAATGGAAAGACGTGAGTATGAGCTAATTAAGCTGTACAGGAGTCAGAAGAAGGCCGGAAATTCCTACTAAGAATCAAACATCAAGCCGATGGCTTTGGTGCAGGCTCAAAGAAGGAAATCTGGTAACTGATACAGATGGTATGCTGAGGATGTGGATAGAACATATTACCCAGCTGCTAGTATCCGAAGATGGCGGCGAAGAGGATACCGCAGAATTCCTGATACCCACTAGTCCGAATGAGGTCCAAGTAGCAGTGACACGACCGACGAACAACAAGGCAGCAGGAGCCAATGGGTTGCCCGCTGAACTAATTCACACCGAAGTTGAAACGCTGAAAAAGCGTATGCATCAGTTTGTCTGCGCGATCTGACTGAAAACAACGCATACCCGATGTTTGCAAACTCAGCGTACTGTGTCCTGTACACAAGAAATGAAACAAGACGGAATGTGCCAACTACAGAGAAATAAGTCTTCTCCCTAACGCATACAAGATACTCTCGAGCATATTATGTGACAGATTAAAACCCTAAGTCAATGAGATAATTGGGCCCAATAATGCTGCTTTATACCCTGTAAATCCACCATAGGCCAGGTATCAACACTGCGTCATATACTGAAAAAGACCCGAGAAGGACAGCTCAACTCTTACCTTCTCTTTGTTGACTACAACGCAGTTTCGATAGACCCTACGTTCAAAGGTATATCAAGCCATGTCTGAGTTTAGTATCCCTGCAAAATAAATAAGACTCTGACACTTCCTTAGTTAGAATAGGAGAGAAACCCCCCAAATCATTCAATGCCAAACGAGGTTTCAGACAAGGACATAGCTTATAGTGCGAACTCTTTAATATCCTTCTGGAGGAAATTATACGATATGCAGATGTGAATAGATACAGCACATCGATATCATGGGTCGGTTATCGGTAGTAGTAGTAGTAGTGACCATACATAAATACATTTCATTTCATACCCAAATTGTGCCGATCGGTAAGCATGTCCGTTCGGGTGGATTTTGGGATGGGGCGTCCTCCCTGGTTATTTAATCCCAAATTTTTATACTAATTTCGTGTTTTTTGGGGTACCATAAGGTGGCACACAAAATTTGAATCGGTGCACCCAACTCCGAGATCTGTCGTTTTTGAAAATTGAGATAAGGTAGAGGAATGATGCTAAATTAGAAAATGGGTCCATATGGCAACTATATCTAAATAAAGACTGATCTGGATCTTATTCTGGGCGGATGACCGGAGGAAAACTCACTGGTCCAAATTTCAACGAAATCGGGTAATAAATGTTGCTTTATTGGGTTTCAGACCCTAAATCGGCAGATCGGTCTATATGGCTGTTGTATCCAAATATAGTCTGATTTACCTCGTTCAAAAACTTAACCCGCGTGCAGCAAAAAAAAAACGAATCTGTGCCAAATATTAGTTTAATATTAAAATTTTTGAAAGCCTTAGCGTGATTACAATAGACGGACGAACAGACACACGAATATCGTTAAATCACCTAAGTAATTTACAACTATCCTCAACATATATAAATGTCCAAATATGGTCCGATATAGATAATTTTCGACGGGAATATAGAGAGTATCCTATCCTTCTCTCTACAATGCATATATTCAAAGCTGCGAAATCAGCTTAAAAATTAGCCTTTCAAAATCTAATACTACATAGAATAAAAGGAAATCTAGTTAAACACATTTTTTGGAAATTTCGAACAAATTGTGTAAAAAATATTCCTTTTCTGAGCTGAAGATGTTAATCAGGGTGATCGGTTATAAAGGTGTTGTATAAAGATGTGGTTCGAAAATGGACCTCTATAATCGAACTGAACCCCACACTGGGTAAAAAAAAAATAATCTGTGCCATGTTTCAGCTCTTAATAATAAGGGGATGCAGCGTGATTGTATCAGTTAAGGGATATATTTTCGAATTTTCTCTCTCTTTCGAGCCCGGAGATTCGAAATTCATAGGCGGACAAGTAACTTCTGTGCAATGCAGTACAAATTAATATCTCGCCCATAGGCTGGGTAATTTCGAAGATAGGCTACATCGGACAATATATTGATACTGGCCGAACCGAGCCCGCTCCGCTGCGCCTTCTTTCACTCTCTTTTTTATCTTTGGAGGTGCTGGTACGGCCTATTGTCATTATTGGTTTAGATTTACATTTGGCGGGGTTTGGAGGTGTAGCGGTCGCTCTAGACATCCCACCTTAAATAAGTATAACAAATTTCTGTTTTTGAGTTTATATAAACAAACTAAACTTCGCATTAATCGTCCCACCATCTCTGAGATCTGGCGTTTTTGAAAATAGGGTAAGGGGAGGGTCCCCCCTTATAGTTTGGATGTTAGATCTACTTCATTCTCTTGGTTTTGAGGGTGGATTGGAGTAACTAAACCCTTTGCCCCGAAAGTGGGTTACAGATTCATACTTTACTCCCAAAAACCACAATTGAGCTACATATTGCTAAAGTCGGTATATATGTTTGTTTCAAGGGGAGTTTATAAGATGAGTCGTCCCTGAAACACTTGGCCAGACAGATATCAGATTTGACAGATATTAATCGTGGGCGGCCACCCACGCACTCAGCCCAAAAAAATATCAGCATCGTGCTCTACTGTTTAATTTGTTTTATTCGAGCCGGAATTAGAATTGGTTTAAGGGGAGTTTATGGGGTGAGTCTACCCCTAAACGCTTGGTCTCAAAATTGAATATCAAATTCACCTTCTTGGCCACCCAGACACTTGGTCCTTAAGGTAAATATAGGATTCGTGCTTTACTTTCAAATACTTTTATATAAGCCCCATAATGGCATCATCGGTAAATAAGTCTTCAGGATCTTTTTCCCGAAGATGAGTGTAAATTTGTTGGCCGCTGGGTACTTGGACCCAAATTTGAATACCATATTCGTTTTCTGGTCTCTAATAACTTTCATTTGATACCCTTATTGGGCCCATCGGACCACTTTCGGATATGGGTGGCGTTTTTGGGGTTAGGGGGGGAGTCCGCCTCCATCCGATATCTAAAAATTATATAGCCTATGTTTCTTTCCAGACAAACGTATACAATCTATGAAAATTTTAAGAAAATCGGTTCAGCCAAATATCATATAGTCATAATGGGTCTTATGCCCATTTGGGTCTATTTTGAGGCGTAGAGTGACCACCTACACTTCGATCTGATTTTGTATGCCATATTGAAATGAACGTCCAATATGTCTGTTTGGAGGAGTTTTGGGATTGGGGCGACCCAATGGAATAGACTCAAATTTTATAACCTACACTGTCCGATCGGTCCACTTTTGATTCTGGTTGGTGTTTTTGGCGTAAAGGGGAGGGTTCCGTCCCCATTCTTAGCACTTAGAAGCACTTACTCTATTACATTTTATCTATTAATTTTAATTTTAGTTTATTTATTTATATTTTTATCAATCCAATTTTATCCAATTTTCTAACGCAAAAAATCTAACCAAATTATATTAACCCTTTTGAACAAAATATGTGCGTCTAAAATTGCCACAAATGTACATTACGATGTATGGCTTTTTATCCCTATATTTCAATGAAAACTTCGTACGCTTCTCTTACATACACATGTACAACATCTTGTTGTACAGGCTCTTAATAGACACAAAAAACAACAAAAATGCAAGCCGCTCACATCACACCCTTCCACAACTCCCTCACCTAATATTGATACTCTATCTTTCACACACTTACCTTTGACTTCTCTTACTCTCTGTTATTTCATGCTCCCACAATGAGCCTACCTGCCAAGTAGCGCCACTCACATCAAACCCCCCCACAACTCCCTCACCATAATATTGATACTCTATCTTTCACACACTTACGTTTTACTTCTCTTACTCTCTGTTATTTCATGCTCCAACAATGAGCCACTCACATAATATTGGGTTGCCCAAAAAGTAATTGCGGATTTTTTAAAAGAAAGTAAATGCATTTTTAATAAAACTTAGAATGAACTTTAATCAAATATACTTTTTTCTAAAGCAAGCTAAAAATAACAGCTGATAACAGACAGAAGAAAGAATGCAATTACTGAGTCACAAGCCGTTGAAAAAATTTGTCAACGCCGACTATATGAAATATCCGCAATTACTTTTTGGGCAACCCAATATATAGCACAAACTCGCCATTATAAACCCTTTGGTCGTTTAATAATATAAACAAACAATGGAAAAAGTCAACGTGAAACCTTTTTGCCTGTTTGGAATAATGAAAAATTATCAAATTTGCCCATAACAGGGTAGTTGCATATAAAAATGACCTAGTATTTCTTTTAAAACTTTTATTATGTTTTGATGGTCATAATTTAAGAAAACTTAATGGAAATATGCGTACCTTATTGTGTAAAATTTTGCAAATTTTTGTAAGAAAAAAATATTTTTTATATTAAAAATGCTGCCATTTTTAAACTGTTGTAGTTATTAGCACAGTTTCTTGTTATTTTGCATACATAAACTGTTTTATTTTTATTATTTAGCTTAAAAAAATGACGGAGTTAAGAAAACACTGAATATTTTTGATATTTTAAAATAAGAGTATATATATATGTAGTTCCAAGCTCTTTCTTCGCAGTCATGAATCATGCAAATAGGTTCAGTAGATCAAAGGTTATAGCCCCCAGAATGTTGCAAAAGTCAAAAGTGATCAACTTTGACACACTGTACCTCACCTTGTATTAAAGATATAGACCAACAACAGCATTTTCCTGAAAGCCTATGTCCTCCTCTACAAATGTCTACAACATTTTGTGCCACTCAGAACAACAGATAGAAAGTTGTGCACTTATTTAAATTTTTTTCGCCGTTTTGACCACTGTGCGCGGTTCAAGTAATAAGTAGAATCGCAAATTGATATTTCGATTTATTGCAAGTCCAAGCACAAAATGAATATGCCCCCACACCTTAATTTTTTTTCCATTGATGTTCATATGTATCCAAATACACTAAAGACAACATGTAAAACACCAAATCTCTCTCAATTGCATTGACATTAAGCTGCCAACATAATTAGTTTCACTCTCACTACCTTCGCTTTTCACTCCATTTACCACTTGTTGTTCAGTTACGCAAAATTTTTCAATCGGTCGGTCGCTTAATTTAGCCCTTTTAAAAGTTTTAGTTGAAAAGTGATGAAAACCAAAGAAAATAATCCAAAAATGTGATAAATCAGAAGGAAAAGTGAAGTGCAACTAATATATTACTTTATTTGTATGAAAGTTCATTCCAAAATGCATTGAAATTTGCAAAAAAGAATTTGCCAAATTTCTTTATGTTGGGCTGCGGTTTTTGCGTTTTTGTTTCGCCGTGTGTGTGTGTATTCATTTATAATGTTGTGTTTTTGCAAAGAGAGAGAGAGAGGGTAGAGGTGAACATGTCATTTTCTCAAATTTGTTTTTGTGTTGTGTTTTTGTTTATCCAAGGTGAAGAAGGTTACTATGAAGCTTCGCTTATTCAAGTTCTTCACCAACGAAAATAAAAGACCTTGCGTCACCCTACTGAATTAGCAAAAAAAAAAAAGATATTCAAATTCATGCATCGTATGCACCTCCAGCGAAATTGTCGTTAGAAAACACATGGTGACAAATAACTATGTATTCCTTTGGCCAATCAGGCACACTTTTTTGCTAATAAAGTGCGCGTTTATCAAAATGCAGCGTTTTTTTGTAGAAATAAATCCAGTATATGGTGCAAAAAATGATCAAAGCAATGTTTTCTTACAACGAAACTAAAAAAAAACAACGAAACTAAAAAAAAACAATATACAATGCTTTCAACGTCATACGTTCACATAAAGCAAACTGATCATTTCGCTTATTTCTTACGGCAACGAAAATTTTGTTTGAAGGGCATACCGCCCTTTTTACCAAAAAAACATTAATAAACAAACTTTTATACACCATGAAGACCACCTCGTTTCTACTTCAAATCGTCATCAAATTTGCAGCTCGTCTTTTCACAGGTAAGTCTATTAAAACGACAATGAGTTTATAAAAATGCAGTCAAAATTAAAATGGATCAATAACTCTTTAACCTTTTTCACCGATTTTTAAACTTTAGATTTTTCGGTAAATTTAGGAGCTTTATTAAGCTATGGGCCGTTATGGAGCGTTATTGTCCTGGCTTTCAAAAGCCGTAACAAAATACCACGTGCAAAATTTCCACCAAATCGTTTGGTAATTGCGCCCTCTAGAGGCACAAGAAGTCTTTAAGGGAGATCGTTTTATTTGAAAACCATATCAGTTATAAACCGATGTGGACCATCCACCAAATGCAACAATCTTTTGGTTTTCGCGGAACTTCTTTGTACGAAATTTATGATTATGCATTGTGTAAAAATGCATATGCATTGTGTAAAAATGTGCTAAAAAATTAAAAATATTAAATTTTTTTTCGAAGCATTTGGAAATATACATATGACAGGAAAGAAAATTATTTCAAAACTTTTTTCATGGAAAATATTTATATGCAGCAATTTCATAATATATTGTTGTTTCTTTGTTTTAAATTAAATATTTAAAACGATATTGGTTTGACTTTGAGTAAAAGATCATTTCGGAGTATCCATGGAATACAAGTCACCCTATACGATTCTTGATCTATAATATTCCTTTTTCAACTATTTAACATTGAGGCATCATTGTTTTATGGAAAAGTCCAAACACTTCCGCAGCAAATTCAAGTACATTGTTATACCCTACTGCGGTACAAGGTATTATAACTTAGTTGGGTGATTGTAACACCAAGAAGGAAGAGCGATAGACCCATTGATATGTATACCGATCGACTCAGAATCACTTTCCGATTCGATTTAGCTATGTCTGTCAACATTTTGCTGAGGCTAGGGTCGTCCTAAAATGTTTTTCTTAACGACAAAATTGTATTGAAATTCTTAGTAAAAACAAAACTTTTTTCTAAAACAATTTTATTTATATTATTTTAGAAACAAAATTTCAGTGAACCGGACCCCTCTCAAAATGATTTTTTACCACAAAATTTATTTGAAATTTTTTATAAAAATAAATTTTATAAAATTTTGTCTAAAGACTACATTTTAACGATTTTTTAAGGCCTAATTTTCAGCGAAAAGCTTTCTCTAACCTCGAGATCATTTTTCAAAACCAAAAATTAAATTTATATAAACATTTTTAAAGTCTTTTTATTATGTCCATATCCATTCCAAACAATTTTTTTCTATAGACAAATTTCGATAAATATTTTTAAAGACAAAATTTTAACCATAACGCCTGACCTTCGATTCCTTTGTCCGCTCTGATGAAATTTTATCTCGATATATAAAAGAGACGCGTTGTTGACTGATAGGCTGACTAATTGACTGATAAACGCCCATCCCAAACGGCTAAAGCTATAGTCATGAAATTTTGCACTATTGTGGGTCTTGGGTCGTAGGAGCGCGATAAGACGGGGTTTTGTGAAATTCGTACGTTTAGGTACTAAAAAGTGACTTGTGACTTTTAAAATTTTGGGCACAAATTAAAGAGCGTCTCGAAAAAAATAAGATTTGGTGACAACAATTTCCCAAAATAGTACCGGAAGTTTAGTACCGCAATTGGTACTTTTTGGAACCTTGTTTGTTAATTGAGGTAGAGCTTTGAATTTTGAAATTTGGATACACTATGGCAACTTAAATTAGGATTAATTGCGCCCTTTAGGGTCTCAAGAAGTAATATAGAGAGATATGTTTATTGGGGATCCCAGATCGGTTTATATGGGAGCTGTATCAGGCTAAAGACCGATTCGCATCATATTTGACAAGTATCTTAAAGGTCATGAGAGAAACCGTTGTACAAAATTTCAGCCAAATCTGATAATAATTACGCCCTCTGGAGGCTCAAGAAGTCAAGAGCTCAGATATATCAGGTTATGGATCCATTTGAACCATATTTGACACAGTTGTTAGAAGTCATAACAAAAAACCTCATGCAAAATTTCAGCCAAATCGGATAAGAATGGCGCCCTCTAGTGCCTCAAGAAGTCAAGATTCAAGATGGGTTTACATGGCAGCTATATCAGGTTATGGACCGATTTAAACTATACTTAGCACAGTTGTTGAAAGTCATATCGAAACACGTTGTGCAAAATTTCAGCCAAATCGGATAGGAATTGCGCCCTCTAGACGCTCAAGAAGTCAAGACCCCAGATCGGTTTATATGACAGCTATATCTGGTTATGGACCAATTTCAACCATACTCATCACAGTTGTTGAAAGTCATAATAGAACACTTCATGCAAAATTTCAGCCAAATCGAATAAGAATTGTGTTCTCTGGTGCCTCAAAAAGTCAAGATCCAAGATCGGTTTATATTGCAGCTATATCAAAGCATGGACCGATATGGCCCATTTGCAATCCCAACCGACCTACACTAATTAGAAGTATTTGTGCAAAATTTCAAGCGGCTAGCCTTACTACTTCGACGGACGGACGGACATGGCTAGATCGACTTAAAATGTCATGACGATCAAGAATATATATACTTTATGGGGTCTTAGACGTATATTTCGAGGAGTTACAAAAAGAATGACAAAATTGGTATGTCCCCATCCAATGGTGGAGTGACAAAAAAAATTATAACTCCAATATCTCTTAAACTATTAGAGATATTCCAGGCATGTTTTTGTAGGATTTTGCGAGTTCTATTCTTACAAATAAAATCATAACGATCCAGCTATAAATGCTTATTTAGCAACACCTTAAGCTGAAGTGCTCGAGGTGACCAACACTGACGCCCCATGTCAGCCCCTGGAACTACTAGGGTCTCCAAATTTTGCATAATTGTCGAGTTTCATGTATATATTCTTATCCGTTCAAATGTAATAAAATTTCAATTAAAATAAATTTAAATAAGATCTTGGGATCTAGTACGTTGACCATAGAAATAGGAGAACCTACCGAAAATTCTTCAATCATATGACAAAACCCTTTTTAAAGCAACTAACGCAAATAGTCAAAAATGGTGTATGGAACAAGGAACACTCAATGGACGACATGTCGTTTTTAAAGTACAAAAAAATTCGATTCATTCAAAACTCCCACATTTTATATCCATGAAACCGTTTAAACTTCACAAATCCAATGTTAATACATTGCTTCCCAAGATGAAGGAATAAAATAAACTTTATAACATAGGAATTACGTACAATGTTGTTCTTTGAGAATAACTTCGAATTTATTTTTCTGAGTATTCTCTTGAAATTACCTGAAATAGCCACGCCGAATATGTCTATAAACGGATATAACCAAATACATTTCTAGCAAAATTCAAAGTGGTGTGGCCAAGGTTTAGTTGAGCATAACTTGGGCAACTTTCGCTTGTTACTTGTTATTGAATGTAATGATTTTTTCACATTGTCTTGAGCTAAAACAAAAATATAAATATAATTTGAGGCCAATAATTCCCAGGCTTCTTCTTTAATGACTTGGCATAAAAAAAATCTTAAATGGCTTTTATTTTTAGCCGCCTTGTTTTGTCGTGCTTGGTATGCCACAACAAATGATTGATAAATCATTAGCGGCAAAACTCAAATGATTTGCTGCCTATTAGTAGACCGCCCAATGACATATTTTTCGGAACTCTTTAGTAAAAACAAAACATGATATACAACGTAAGGAAATATCAAATCAACTCAAGGTGGTGTACATGAAGACGTGGTCATTGAAAGTTCACAAACAAACAAAAAAAATTTAAATGTTTTTACTTTCGTAGTAATTAGTCGGATATTATTATGATGATGATGTGGAGCCTATGACTATGAGAATTATTTGCAACCACTTATTTTCTCAGAGATGTTTTGAGTCCATTTTTAATAATAAGATTGATTTTTTATCCAAATTTATTTTCTTTATTGTTTAGCCCATATTGATACTATTTCGTGGCATATTGTGTAAACTACTTAAGGTAAAGATGTCACTTATTTGATGACAAATCACATTCACTTTTACATTGTTTGTCCCTTGAAGCTTCTTAGATGAATAACCAAAGTTTTAAATCACATTCTCTCCTTTGTGAATGTTTAAGGAAATTAAGTTTTAACCCTTTTCAGTCCGTACATTACTCATTACAAGAAACTAAAATAACAAAACAAACGTCAATTTTCGTTTTCAATAATGTCGGTTGTTTGGGCCTTGAAAAGCGTGGCAAATTATGAACTCATCCATTATGTCGGTTGTCGGTTTTACCAAAGGCATATCCCTTTCCTTTTTATGTATGTGGCTTCCGAGGCAGACGAGAAAGAAGCAAAAAGAGTATCCCATGCTAGTGACGAAACGAAAGGACGAAATGAGGAATTATTATAGAAACAGCAATGAAACATGTGTACGTGGAGATGCTGTTGATATTCGATGTTTCAGCCGTAAATATTTACTTATTTTGTTGAAGTGGTGTGGAGTAGAATACCCGGGCCAGCAGCATAGCCAAACATTTTGTCTTTACGGGCATATCGAATTGCATATTGAAGATTTATTACCGCTTGATTTATTTTGTTTACTTTTTTCCAAAGGATTCATTGGCATTTTGTTTATATACACCCATATCACTATTGTAGTACAAGGTATTTTAATTTAAGGCATTTCTTTGTAACACTTTGTAGAAAGGGGAATAAAGCCCACTAGGGGTTCGAGACGTCAAATTCGTAGATCGGTTTATGTGAGGGCTGCAAATGCAAATTTTGCTCTTGAACATTCCCCTAAAAACCGGTGCAAACTTCTCACATATCAATGAGTGCGGTCTGATTCAAGTTTAACCTCAATAATAAGGGGCCTCCTTTTTATATCCGTGTCCGAACGGCGTGCAGCAGTGAGACACCTCTTTGGAGTGAAGTTTTACATGGCATTGTACCTCAGAAATGTTGCCAACATTAGGAGGGCAAACTACCGTAGAAAATTTTTTCCTTTCTCTTATGGTCTCGCCTGGATTCGAACCCGGGCATTCACCGTCATGGGAGGTCATGCTAACCCGGTCATGGGCTACGGTGGCCTTATATGAGGGCTATATCAGGATATATACCGATTCGGATCATATATGACACGAATGTTTAGAATCATAACCAGTGATGCAAACTTATTGCTTTCCGCACTAGATTTGGTGCTTTTTAGGTCACGTAAAATGCGAAAGGGTACCACGTAGTCCCAAACGAAATAAAGGCACCAAGAGGACACTTTTTTGCATTTCTCGTTAGTGATTTTTAACCTTTTTGGAAATTTGAGTTTCTTTTTCTATCGAAAACACAATTTTTATGACGTTTACTGCCCTTTGACATTTGACATAAATATTATAAATTTTTCTTCAAAATATATTAATATTGTAATTGTAATACTTTTCACATATCAATGAATGCTGTCTGATTAAAGATTAGGTCTAATGATCAGGAACGTTTTTTGTCTCATCTGAACAGCGTACCGCTTAGATGGCTGAATGGCAGATTGTTGCGGTTGAAGCGAAAACTTTCGAGTGCAACGCCCTTCTATCGTGTGTTTATTCGACAGCTAGTTATTATTTTCTTGGGTCGTTTGTTTTTTCCATGAACAATCCAACTGTTAATTCACGATTTCAAATATTTTTCGTTAAAAAATATAAAAAATTTATAAAGGGTGATTTTTTTGAGGTTAGGATTTTTATGCATTAGTATTTGACAGATCACGTGGGATTTCAGACATGGTGTCAAAGAGAAAGATGCTCAGTATGCTTTGACATTTCATTATGAATAGACTTACTAACGAGCAACGCTTGCAAATCATTGAATTTTATTACCAAAATCAGTGTTCGGTTCGAAATGTGTTCATTCATGTGTTCAGCGATGAGGCTCATTTCTGGTTGAATGGCTACGTAAATAAGCAAAATTGCCGTATTTGGAGTGAAGAGCAACCAGAAGCCGTTCAAGAACTGCCCATGCATCCCGAAAAATGCACTGTTTGGTGTGGTTTGTACGCTGGTGGAATCATTGGACCGTATTTTTTCAAAGATGCTGTTGGACGCAACGTTACGGTGAATGAACACATTTCGAACCGAACACTGATTTTGGTAATAAAATTCAATGATTTGCAAGCGTTGCTCGTTAGTAAGTCTATTCATGATGAAATGTCAAAGCATACTGAGCATCTTTCTCTTTGACACCATGTCTGAAATCCCACGTGATCTGTCAAATACTTATGCATGAAAATCCTAACCTCAAAAAAATCACCCTTTAGCTATCTAAAACTTTTCCAATAATATATGTTAGTCCTTTACACCTTTTCACAAAATATTACTCTTTTTTACCCTTTTTAAAATTTTTGTTACACTTTCTGCAGGTAAATGATTGGCATCACTGGTTATAAAAATAAATATTGAAAAAATGTTCAGTCAAATCTAATGATAATCAGATCAGGAATCAAATCAGAAAATCAAATATCGGAGACAATTTTGGTAAAATTGTGCCCTTTAAACAAATTTTAGTGAATTTTTTCTTCTTAAACATAATTTTGTTGAAATTTTGAGAAAATTTTGTTTAAACTCTGTATTTAAAGTTTTGTTCTTAGAGAAATTTTCATTGAGATTTTGTTTTCAGGAATATTTCTATCAACATTTTTCTTTTAGGTTAAGTTGAAAACAGGGTACGAGTATATCCGCCCCATGTCACTATGGACATACAGCTAGGCCAGTGATGGGCTCGTTGTGTGCTCTAAATACTAAAAACCGACCTTTGCAAGAAAAAAATCCAAGTAAGGAAATGCCGTGCTGATAACAAAATCCTTAATTGATCTCCATACCACGACTCTAAGTCGTTTTAGTTTATTGGCGGAACGACTGCTCCCCTTACTTAGCTATGGTCCGGAACCCGATAAATGATGATCACGCCTTCCTCAGAGAAGGCGTTAGTCTCCTGCTCACTCTTCAAGACTGTTCTGAGCCTCATCGTCCTGGTTTTTATTGTCGCGATGTTAACACTCGACATTCTTGTGTTAACACCATACAACCTCACGCATTCCGCGATAGCCCAGATCTCCGGCTGCCGGACCTTATAGTCAGGCAATCGGATATAGATCTCAGTCGTTGGATTCTCAACATAGTGTGAGCCTGGGGCACTCTGTCCTCAAGCTTTGATCAATCCGTGTAGCATTAACTTTCCGATGGCAACACCTGAGTTCTGTCAGCAGCAGTGCATCGCACTCTACCTCAAGTGTCGTTTCAGGTATCCGATTCGAAACCTGTTCCATTCCTTCCGGGTTTCCTATCGTCGCCTCGATTTCACGGCGCCGATGTGCTAAATTGGCAGCATTTCGTCTTTCCCGTGAACAAAAGGATCTCAGTTTTCTCTTGGTTAGCATTCAGACCTCTGGGACTACCCTAGTTATATACCATTTCTTAGACCCTTTCCGAAATGCCAAAAGTCGGGTGGTGCCGACTGTATAATTCCCTACACCGGCCCTTTAAGTACCAAGTGGCAGCAATTTTTTATTTTAAACCAATTTCGAGGAAATATGGTTAAACCGTAATAACTACGGTTGACAAATGACAACACTATTGCAAATTACCCAAAATCTGAAAAACATATGTATGGCAGTTATAACTAATTCTCAACCGATTTCGGCCGAACTTCCTTTCCGAGGAAATCGTTGTGGTTGCAGCGGGGAGTGAAAATCGGGCGATATATATAAAAACATGACAGCCATATCTAAATCGGAACCGATTTATATGAAATTCACCATGTTGACAGTCAAGAGAAAATCCTTCAAGCCAAATTTCGATAGAATCAGTTAACAAATGACCACATTATTGCAATTTTAGTCCAAATCGAACATATATTTCTTCCAACTTCAGTAGACTTCGTCGCTAGGCCGACGAACATGCGTGTACCTAATTTTATGGCGATCGGACGAATATTGCGACCTGTAGTTTATACACAAATCAAAATGGGGAGACAGACAGGCGGACGGACGTAGCTAATTCGAATCAGAAAGTGATTCTGAGTCGATCGGTATGCTTATGAATAGGTCTATCTCTCTTCCTTCTGGGTGTATCAAACAAACGTAATTTTCTAGAAATTTTCACAGATTGTGTTCGTTGGTCTGTAAAGTAAAACAGGGTATATAATTTGTCGATATCGGAAGGGGAGGCGCACCCTCTCCCTTACCCCAAAAACACCACCAAAAATCAAAGGTGGACCGATCAGAACAATATGGGCATCAAATGAAAGGTATTGGAGAGTAGAATGCGAATATGGTATAAAAATTTTAGTCTAAATAAACAGCGGGTCGCCCCAACCCCAATACTCCCCCAAACAGATATATTGGACGTTCATGTCAATATGAGACTCAAATGAAAGGTATTCGGATGAAAGCTACGAATATGGAAAAAAAGTGAAGTCCATGTAATAGAAGGTGTCTCCACCTCTAAAAATCCCCCAAATCGGCATATTAGCTGACCATGGCTGATGATATTGGGTTGCCCAAAAAGTAATTGCGGATTTTTTAAAAGAAAGTAAATGCATTTTTAATAAAACTTAGAATGAGCTTTAATCAAATATACTTTTTTACACTTTTTTTCTAAAGCAAGCTAAAAGTAACAGCTGATAACTGACAGAAGAAAGAATGCAATTACAGAGTCACAAGCTGTGAAAAAATTTGTCAACGCCGACTATATGAAAAATCCGCAATTATTTTTTGGGCAACCAATATTAAAATTTGGTAAACACATGGTTTCAAATCCTGGCGGGAACCATAGATATGTCGTATTGCGGGACGCCGTTGGGACACGGCACTCATTGATATATGAGAAGTGTACTCTGTTCTTTAATAAAATGTTCATGGGCAAATTTTTCTTCTATTCCCTTATACCTTTCGTTCGACTCCTATATTTTAATGGGTAAATATGTCCGGTTTGGGGAGTATTTGGGAGTGATGTGCCCAAGCAGACACTTGGGCCTTAAAGTAAATTTAAACTTCCTGCTTTTAATATGAGTCCCATATTACCATAGCAGGTACATAAGTTCTGAATCATTTGAGGCCTACATTGTAGTGATTGATCAATATTGACAGTTTTTCGCGTGAAAATCCGAATTGAATACCAACCCTTAGAGAAGGGATTAGCAAATTTTTGATTTCGAACAGCAGGGAGGTTGGGAAATGTTTCTCATGGATTTTACGTGTGCCGATTTTGGTTGAAATCAATTTACATTTAGATATATTGATTTGATATATCTCATTGAGACCGAAGGTTTTTCTCGTGCCGCATTTTTAAATTGATATTCACTATATTTTGCACATTGAATTCCTCCATGACTCTTAGAATATGTGCGGATTTTGGTCGAAATTCTACATTTAAAATTTAACCAAATTTCAGTTTCGACGATTTAGCCTGCACACCTAAAGTGATGTACGGTATCAAAAGGTCGGCTTTGTCCGCCTTTAGCCCGTTCTTATTTGTTTTGGTTTGAATTTCGCCCTCATCCTTTCGAAGGGGCCAATAATAAAGAAGGATGCGTGTACATACATCTATACATTGGTTCAGCAGCAGGATTTATGTATAATAATACATTTAATTTCGTTGTGGTTGTTTATCGCCCACAACGAGCAGAAATACTAGGCGCAACTCAAGCACATAGTCCGTGCCGTATTGAAGGATTATAGATTTATGTTTATATTGGCATACAATGTGTCATGGCAGTTTTAGTATACCATAAATGAAGAGGCAAATCCCCTCAAACCCATATTAAATGGTTTATTATGGTTAATACCATAAAACCAGGATTTTGACTATGGATTTATCAGTTTAATGTACAAGTGTTTACGAAGTTATTCAGTCACTAAAGTGATGTAAAGATAAGAAAAATATGGCAACTATGTTGTAGGTCTAACTAAATTAACAAATTCTGTGCATAATGATGATAGAACACTGTCGAACATGCTAGTTTTATAGCATTCTCCATTGCCGTGCCATTGATGACGCCTTTGAATATTTTGTGGTTACCCAAAAAAATTATTCATATGATGATTAAGCTTACCTTATGGGTCAACATGACCATGTCCATCCGCCTGGTTTACAAAACACAAAAGAATATTCGAATTTGTTTTTATAGCCTCCATCATAGGATGGGGGTATACTAATTTCGTCATTTTGTTTGTAACACCTCGAAATAAGCGTCTGAGAACCCATGAATATTCATCAAATTTTCTTGATCGTCATGTAATTTTAAGTCGATCTAGCCCTACCCGTCCGTCCGTCCATCCGTCTATCGAAAGCACGCTAACTTTCGAAGGATTAAAGCTAGCCGCTTGAAATTTTGCTTACTTTACTTTAATTGGCTATGACAGAATATTTGTTCCACTAGCCGAACGTAGAATAGCGTTCCAAGCGCCTCGATCTTCTGCGCTCATTCTAAAATCTCTGACACCAAGTTTCGAGGTGTCTCCCACAACTTGATCTTTCCATCGGGCTTTTGGTCTTCCCGGTTTGCGTGTACCACCGTGTTTGCCTTCAAAAGACTTCTTTGCTGGAGCTTCTTCATCTATTCTGACAACATGACCTAGCCAACGTAGCCGTTGTATTTTGATGCGTGTAACTATGCTATCGTCGTCATACAGCTCGCGGTTCATACACCGCCTATATTCTCCATTAATGTAAACTGGTCCATATATTTTACGAAGAATCTTTCTCTCAAATATTGCAAGCACTGCCTCACAAGTACCCATGCTTTAGAACCATATAGCAACACGGGTAATATCAGTGTCTTGAATATTGTAAACTTCGTCTTTCGAGAGGTGGCCTTGTTTTTAAACTGCTTACTTAATACAAAGTAGCATCTGTTTGCCAGTATTATTCTTCGCTTAATCTCAAAACTGGTGTCATTCGTTTCGGTTACGGCTGTGCCGAGGTAGATAAAGTTACTGACTGTCTCAAAGTTGTGGTTCCAGTTGTACAAGGCGTTTTGTGAGTTGAAACCATCCATTTCGTCTTATCTCCATTTACTACCAGACCCATTTTCACAGACCATCTTTTGATTCTTTCAAAGGCAACAACTACTTCCGGTGACCGATATAATATCGATGTCGTCGGCATAGGCGAGTAGCACGTGTGAGTGATTAGTGTGCCATATCTATTAACATCTGCATCTCGTATAATCTTCTCCAGCAGGATATTGAATAGATCACACGATAGGCTGTCTCCTTGTCTGAAACCTCGTTTGTAATTAAATGGTTCGGAGAGATTCTTTCCCATTCTTACTGAGGAACGCGAATCAGCAAGTGTCAACCTGGCGACTTATTAATTTTGCAGGGATACCAAATTCAGACTTGGCTTGAAATACCTTTGAATGTAAAAGAGTATCGAAAGCGGCTTCGTAGTCACCAAAGAAGTGGTAGGTGTTGATTTGTCCTTCTCGGGTCTTTTCCAGGATTTGGCGAAGTGTGAATATCTGGTCTAGGGTGGATTTACCAGGTCTAAAGCCGCATTAATAAGGCCAATTGTCTCATTGACTTAAGGTTATCACCTTTCATACAGTACGCTAGAGAGTATCTTGTATGCGATGGGGAGGAGCCTTATTCCTCTGTAGTTGGCACATTTCATCTTGTCTCCTCTCCTTTCGTTGTACAGGACATAGTATGCTGAGCTTCCAATCATCGCGTATGCGTTCTTCTAGCCAGATTGAGCAGATAAGCTGGTGCATACGCCTTAACAGCGAGTCGCCTCCGGTCTTAAATAGTTCAGCGGGTAACCCGTCGACTCCTGCTGCCGTGTTGTTCTCTAGTCGGGTCACTGCTACTTGGACTTTATGCTGACTAGGAGGTAAACATTATATACCATCATCAGGGATTGGTTCCGCGGTATCCTCTTCGCCGCCAACGTCGGATACTAGCAGTTGGGTAAAAGGTTCTTTCCATATCCTCAGCATGTTATCTGTGTCAGTTACCAGATTTCCTTCTTTGTCTGGAGGCCTAAAACTACTCACTGTTTTAAATTTCAGAGAAATCGGATGAAAAATAAAGCATTTATGGGCATAAGACCCCTTATCGGCAGATCGGTCTATATGGCTGCTATATCCTAATATGGTCCGATTTGGCCCGTTCAAGAACTTAACAAGCGTGCATCAAAAAGACGTATCGGTGCCCAATTTCAGCTCAATATCTCAATTTTTGAAGGCTGTAAAATGATTAAAGCAGACGGACGGACTGACACACGGACATCATTAAATCGTCTTAGAATTTTACGACGATCCGAAATATATATACTTTGTAAGGTCGGAAATTGATATTTCGATGTGTTGCAAACGGAATGACTAAATGAATATACCCCTATTCTACGGTGATGAGTATAAAAATCTAGGTGCATATTTATGCACTAACCTTAGATGAGTTTCAGATCTAGCATAGATTTTACTTAAAAGTTAAGTTTTGTTCATTGTTAACATTTTTCTCTACTTTCCTACTATCCAACTCCTTAACAAATTCTACTATTACCACCACATCAATATTTGTTCACCAAAAAAATATTAAAAATTCCCCTCCTCCTGCTGCATCATCAATTTTCTAACATAGCTACCTCAGGGGTTGCTGGCTGCAAATGCAACACATTGCTCTTCATTCATCCATTTATAATTTCGTATAAAAAATAAAACAGAAAACTTTAATCATCTTAGCATCATGTCAAAAAAGTTTCTTTATTAAACCTCAGAGGGGTGTGTGTGCCGGTTTCCATTGGCTTTTTTGCGTTCCATTTTAAATATAAGGAATAATTTACCAAATTGTCCTGGGGCAACCAGGGCAACAAAATCCGTTTAAGAATTTTCCGCTTAGACATTTGCCAATATATAAAAAACAAAGAAACCAAAAAGGGGGAAACAGAAGGCGTGTTTAAGGCAGTTTTTTTTTGTTATTTTTGAAAATGAAAACTGGAATTGCTACTATATTGCCATACGCATAGCGCCGGCGATAGATGTAATATTTATGTAATTTGTAACAAAGAATAATAATAACAGTCACATAAACATCATAACAGGGTGAAAGGGCACTCATAGTGAACGCCATGGTTTTAGCATCCACCTACGCTGAGTGTAAACTTTATTTTTGGAGTCAATTTCATGGCAGACGGCTCAATGGACCGGGTGGAATCGTTATCGGCCAGGTCGCCTCTATATCCTTGCTTTGTTAGGTTTTTGTCTTGGAAGAGGCACATCCCGTAGAGCAGCAACATCCCTGAACAGCTGAATCAATGTTTCTAAAAATGTAATTGCAATGGTATGCTAGACAAAAACGAGGAAATTTAGGCTACATGGGTCGGAAGGACAAAACGCTCGTCAGACAACTCAAGCCTGCATAATTGTCAAGGCTACGTTATGCTGAACAAGGATCGCACACGAAGTAAAGATGGGAGCCTGGCTTTCTTGATCAACCGTTCCGTGTGGTATAGGGTGATGACCTATTCACTACCTCATATCACCCTAATATACATATTTTGCCTGCGTTTGACGTTAGCGACCCCTATATGGAATGTATGGGCTATGGACAATCAAGTGTGTAACTGGTGATGCCCCGAATTTTGAATTTTGGAGATTGCAGAATTTAACCAGACACCTCCATTGTGACACCGGCATCCTGCCATCCTTCCCCCAATCAAGTGTGAAAGTGGTGATGCCCCGAATTTTGAATTTTGGAGATTGCAGGATTTAACCAGACACCTCCATTATGACTCCGGCATTCTGGCATCCTTCCCCTAATTCTCTAAATAGTCCGATGTTTTGACCTTCGAACCACCCAAAGTCGCACGTATATACCTCTCCCTCAGATGAATGTGTTGATGGGACAAATTTCCAAGAAATTGAAGCAACAGCCGCTCGCTTTAACGGAAGCTACCGCTGAGCAGAGGTTAGCAATTCCTTCTATGACGCTGAAAGCCCAGGTTCGAATCCTGGCGAGAACAGGGGCTCGCTTTAGTTTATCCCTGTTCCTTAGTAGAATGTTCATGCGCAAAATTTGCATTTATACCAACTGGGCGAATATCTCAATTCGTAGACAATGCGACGGAATTTGTGGCTACAATTCTTACTGACCCTAGAATGGTCAAGTCACTTTTGAACCCCGAGAGTAGGGAAGATTGGACACGTAGTCGAATTGATCTAGAATAACTCATGGCCAAATCTCCCTTCCGCAAATCTCAGGCTACAACAGCAACTTAGGGCCTGAGTCACTTTTGTCGACTTAGCGGTGCCTGGTTCGCAGAAATATCCATGTTGTTATGCCGTACTGAGAATGGAATAACAAGGAGAGCTATTCGCAACATACGTAGTATCCGCTTCCACAATCTACCATGGACACAATCTATATCGCCCGATTTTCACTCCTAGAGCCACTGCAAACTCATTTATTGACCAATCTTCCCAAAATTTTTTTAACATCACATTCCTCGATAACTTACACAATATCTATAAAGTTTGGTCGAAATCGGAGAAGATTTCGATGTAGCTCCCATATTTATATGTTCGTCCAATTTTGAGAAATATTGCAATAAAGTGCCCATTTGTAAATCAATTCTCTCGAAATTTGGCAGGAAGGATGTGATTATGACTCTTAATATTACTGGTGAATTTCATAGAAATCGGTTCAGATTAAGATATAGCTGCCATATATGTATACCACAATATAAAGGGTGATTTTTTTGAGGTTAGGATTTTCATGCATTAGTATTTGACAGATCACGTGGGATTTCAGACATGGTGTCAAAGAGAAAGATGCTCAGTATGCTTTGACATTTCATCATGAATAGACTTACTAACGAGCAACGCTTGCAAATCATTGAATTTTATTACCAAAATCAGTGTTCGGTTCGAAATGTGTTCATTCACCGTTCAGCGATGAGGCTCATTTCTGGTTGAATGGCTACGTAAATAAGCAAAATTGCCGCATTTGGAGTGAAGAGCAACCAGAAGCCGTTCAAGAACTGCCCATGCATCCCCAAAAATGCACTGTTTGGTGTGGTTTGTACGCTGGTGGAATCATTGGACCGCATTTTTTCAAAGATGCTGTTGGACGCAACGTTACGGTGAATGAACACGTTTCGAACCGAACACTGATTTTGGTAATAAAATTCAATGATTTGCAAGCGTTGCTCGTTAGTAAGTCTATTCATGATGAAATGTCAAAGCATACTGAGCATCTTTCTCTTTGACACCATGTCTGAAATCCCACGTGATCTTCAAATACTAATGCATGAAAATCCTAACCTCAAAAAAATCACCCTGTATAAGAAGTTTGGTCGAAATCTGTTCAGAATTAGATATAGCTTCCGTATATACGTCTTCCAGATTTTGGGTAATTTGCAATAATGTTGTCATTTGTCAACCCTAGTTATTGCTGTTTTAAATGCTCGAAATGTGATACGGATCGTTTAATAACCCATATGAGATATCCGGAAAGGTCAATCAAAATTGGTTGAAAATAAGAGATAGCTCCCACTTTGTACCTATAGAGTAGGTGTAGGATATTATGGAGTCTGCACCCCCGGATTTTTGCCTTTCCTTTCTGGTTCAGTTTTGCAACAGCCAAATTTAATTCCTCCACTGTAAAAGTAGCAAAGCCTCGTATTTGCTCATTAGCAGTATTCCCCGCATCTATATCGCGTCTGGGGAACAACGTATTTATGATGTTATCGATGGTCTCATAGTTTAGCTTGCTTGTTGGATTTTTTCCGCTGAGCTTTTTCCTGACAACTTTGTAGCCAAGACTCCAAGGATCTTGGTTTTTATCCTCTCTCAGTGCTTCACACTGTTCTTTCTTACTATTTTGTATGGCGTTTCTTTGATTTTTTGCCTCTTTAAAGTCTACGTATTGACCTCTCCGCTTAGCTCTTTTATATTTTTTTCAATATCTAAGATAGTTTTGCTTTGGTCTGATGATTGTCTTGTTCCACCAGAAGACAGACGTTTTGTTTCCTCTTAGGTTTTTTGATTTTCGGCATTGCCTTGTTGCAGGCTTTGGTAAATACGCCCATTGTCTGGCGTACTATGTCTCTGGCATCTCCTTCGACCTGTTGAGCACCTGCTAGCCGATCAATATCAGACATGAGTACAGAGTTTTCCAGTTTATTCAGATTCCACTTGCGGTGCTTTTTACTGTCATTCGATCAGTGGTTGTGTTGCCCATTTGTAATGTATACCATATATACTGATGAGCGCTTGCTGTGCATATCTCTAGGACTCTCCAGTTTATTATTCTGTTCGATATGGCATCTGATACCAGTATCAAATCGGGGATGGTGCCCTTGCAACTGGGCCGCCTGAAGGTAGGAACTCTTCCCACATTGTGTACTTCCTTATTCTGTAGCTCGTGAGTTTAGCTCACCTGTCATTATGATTTGACCTTCGGTGCCAAATTCGTCGATATTGTCGCTTAGGGAGAAGTACCAACTAAACATTGTTACTTCATCGATCTTTATCCATACGAAACCGTTTCCTGTGGCTTCGGAATCCATATTGCTGCAGTTTCTGATAAGTCCTCGAATCACTGTCCGAATACCATCGCACCTTGCGAGTGTTCACATCAGCTAATTGAGACAACCATCAAAGGAAGAAGAACCTAAAGGGGAACTTCTTCGGTTTTCTTGCTTTTTTTCCATTTCAGTTGTAATACTGTAATACTTTGATTAAAGAATATCGAAATATTAAAAGTTTTATAACAAACTATACAGATGCCACAATTCTCAATGAAATCATGATATAATGATCCCTATCAGAGACCATCATTTACCATTAGAATATAAATTTAGCTCTTTCTGATAGGCTATTAATTAGTAGCACAAGGCTCAATAATCCGATTTGGACAGTAATTGTAGGCATAAAGCAAATATATAATCGTCAAAGACAGATCGTGAATCCTATAACATATAGCAATTTACTTATAAATCAAATAACAATCTGCTAATATTTACAATTTATTATTTTAAAAATTAATTAGCTATCCACCGATATCAGACTTGGAAATTCTTTTCCTTTCGTATGATTAAGATTTCCTGTCATAAATCATGCATAGTCTAATCATCTTTCGAAAATTAGACAAAATATTGTTGAAAATAATAATAATGTGGCATTAATAAATTCTCCTGGGAAATTCACGGATTCATAGCACACGTCGAAAATATCATTCGCAGAGAGAAAAGCAACAATCCCACCACCGCCACAGTGCCATTAACATTTGTATGAATGTGGGAGTGTGCTCCGAAAGTGCGTCGTCGTTTTTCCATTTGAATAATAAACCACAGGCAATAATCAGCAAAAACTTCTTCTTTCGGTAGTTGTTGTTCGAGCAAGACAAATGGAAAACAATCGCAATGAAAACCACAAAATACATGCGTAGCATTCATTTTTTCATAATACCACCTACAAATGAATGAACCGATGAATCAACATTCGAATGTTTATCCGTTCGTCTGTCTGGATATTTTGCTGCAGACGCCGACTAGACAAACACAGTCAGCCTTTTTTTCTGTCCGTCTGTCCGTTTATTTGCCAGATTATGCCTTCGTTTTTGTTGTTTGAATTTTTGGTTAATAAACCCTGAAACACATGCACTGGCACGCTTACGCAAAATAGTGGAGTAGCTGCGACATTTCTACCGCTTCCACTGCATAGTGAAGTTCGAAAGTTGGTAATATTTGATAAATGCCCGTAAATCTGCAGCAAACACATTAAAACACGCGTCACACTCAACTATGAACTCTGCCATGGCAAGAGAGTTGACGGATACACGGAAAACAACAATGCATTATATTCAATTTCACCAGCGAAAGGTTGAGTATTCACTCCAGAATTTGGACAAGGCATGAAGAGCAACAATATTCTACCACCACCGTGAAAGAGTTGATCCAACATTTATGGCAATGTACAATAGACCTAGTGTTATATTTATCCTCAGCAACATAGGAAGGGTTATAAAAATGGGTACAAAAAATGTGAAATTATTAAACTTTTTACTTTTAATGGCTATGGCAGAAAATGTGTCCCATTAAACTTAGAATAGCGTGCCAAGCGCTTGATCTTCTGCGCTCTTTCCACAATCTCTGACACCAAGTTTCGAGGCATTTCTCACCACTTGATCTTTCCATCGGTCTTTTGGCCGTCCTGGTTTGCGTATACTATAGTGAACGCCTTCAAAAGATTTCTTCGCTTCTTCATTCATTCTGAAAACATGAATTAACCAACTCAACCGTTGTATTTTGATAAGTTTAACTATGCTAATGTCGCCATATTGCTCATACAGTCAATAAAAACTGGTCCATATATTTTGCAAATAATCTTTCTCTCAAACACTCCAAACACTGCCTCGTCTGTTTTCCCAAGTGCCTCGGAACCATATAACAACATGTGTATTATCAGTGAGGCCACCGTAGCGCAGGGGTTAGCATGTCCGCCTATGACGCTGAAAGCCTGGGTTCGTATCCTGGCGAGACCATCAGAAAAAATTTTCAGCGGTGGTTTTCCTAATGCTGGCAACATTTGTGAGGTACAATGCCAAGTAAAACTTCTCTCCAAAGAGGTGTCGGCCGCCGTTCGGACTCGGCTACAAAAAGGATGCCCCTTATCATTGAGCTTAAAACTTGAATCGGACTGCACTCATTGATATGTGAGAAGTTTGCCCCTGTTCCTTAGTGGAATGTTCATGGGAAAAATTTGCATTTGCATTATCAGTGTCTTGTATAGTGTGATATTCGTCTGTCGAGAGGTGGCCTTGTTTCTAAACTGCTTTCTCAATCCAAAGTAGCATCTGTTTGCCAGTATTATTCATCGCTTTATCTCAAAACTGGTGTCATTCGTTTCGGTTACGGCGCTGCCGAGGTAGATAAAGTTGCTGACTATCTCATTGATGTGGTTCCCAATTTTCTCTATTTTCTTTATCTGCTCGGTTGTACAAGGCGTTTTGTGAGTTGAAACCATCCATTTCGTCTTATCTCCATTTACTACCAGACCCATTTTCGCTGACTCTTTTTCGATTCTTTCAAAGGCTGCAGTTCCAATCTCCAGTGATCGACCGAAGGTGATGTTGGTGTCGTCGGCATAGGCGAGTAGCATGTGTTCTCTTGTGATTAGTGTGCCATACCTATTCACATCTGCATCTCGTATAATCTTCACCAGCAGGATACTAAAGAGGCTGTCTCCTTGTCTCACACTTCGTTTGGTATTGAATGGTTCGGACAGATTCTTAAAATCATCACGTCAAGGGACACGGAAGGTGCATAGCGCAAACTACGACAGGTGATTCTTAGGGCAAACGTCTGGCTGGACTCCCACGGCTTGCAACTTGCGATGCAAAAGACGGAATTGCTATTTCTAGCGAAAAAAAAGAATCCCAGTGGAAATGGATATGCGCACAGAAGATATACCAGTGAAGACCAAGAGATCGGTCAAATATCTAGTAATCTGACTGGATACTGGATACAAAGGCTGAACATATCTGGCGCGCGACAACAAAGGCCGAATCTCTTTCGAGCATACTTAATGTACACATGCAATTGCATTCTCCACAATGGGAGTGAAATATGGGACCAGACATTACAGACAGCATGTCGAGGGAACCCCCAGCTCTCGGTATAGAGGAAGGTGGCTCATAGAGTCATATCATCCTGCCGAACAATGGCGGAACCCGAAGACCTTGCAATAGCCGGAATGACGATAGGCTTACAGGCCATGGAGCGCGAAAGGCTCTACACGGCGAGGTGCAACACCCAGAGAGGACAGAATGAAATTCAAACGTATTATACTCGGGCCATACGAGAGGAGACTATCGAGAGGTGGCAACAAAGATGGACGAATGAGAATCGGGATAGGTGGACGCAACTGCTTACACCCAATGTACGGATGTGGAGAGATAGAAAGCACGAGGACTTCAACATTATATTGTCCAGAATTTAACAGGCGATGATTACTTCAGAATAGAATTGGCATATGCTCTTATAGCAAGTGTATTTATGAGGAGCTAGAGGTACCAGAGAGAGGCCAACGTAGAGGTTTGCATGTACGCTTATGACGCTGAACGTCTGAGCTTGAATCCTGGTGAGAACATCAGAAAATTTTTTTCAGCGTTGGTTATCCCCTACTAATGCTGGTGACATTTGTGAGGTACTATCATAGAAGAACTTCTTCTCAATGAGGTACAGCACGCCATTCAGAATCGTCTACGAAAAGGAGGTCCCTTATCATTGGGCTTTAGCTTGCATTTCCAGAGGTTTCAGACGATGTAAAAACACATTCTTCCACTGTGAGCGCTGTGTCGAAAGACGCAGTTAACTGAAAACAGCGATTGGTAATGGTTCGCCTGGGACAATATTCCAGAGGATGCTGAAAGACAAGAAGTACTGGGAGGCTGTAATGAGATGCGCTGAAGTACTGCGCAGGAAGAAGATGGACCTGGACGCAGTGGCGTAGACTATGAATACGGAGTTTGGACACAGACACAATGAAGAAGATATGGATAATACCCAGATATGGGTCAACTTCGAAGTAATGCGAAAGCGGTTCCAAGGTGGAATTAATCCCAAGGGGTGACACATTGTGGATTTTTAGCCGGACCGTTGGAAACACCGGAGTAAGCTTTAGTCGAGAAACGAGCTCGGCACATGCGTAAAGCATATCACATCCTGACCCGCAAAAATAATATTATGGTCATACAGAACTATTTCAGTTTTTTATTCGATTTTTGTATAACATTTCGCCTTCATTTAATCCAGCTATGGAATATGGATGTCTCCAAAATACTTTGAGTTACTGTCTGTAAAAATTTAAGTTGAAGTGTAGAAATAATTTGACAACCCTTTCCATTACAACATTTACATGGAATTTGATGAGCGGATGCAGTTTCGATAAATTTATTCATGGAATGTGCATAATATCCTTTGCAGCAGTGTTGTATATTTACAAAAAAACATTTGACATTTAGACGCACTTTTTCTTCCTGCCCACGGGGATGTGCAACGTGCCGTTTCGTTGAATGCGTGCCTGCATGCATTGTGGCACAAATGTGGTTTAACCATCAATTCACATGCACACCCAGATATCCGCACACCATGACAACAATGCAACCACCATCACCAATCAGCCATTCGTAACACATGCTGTCAAATAGAAAATTCTATCGTGTGTCATGTCTCCAATTTTTGGCTTTTAGTTTGGTTAGATTCTATCACAACATTCGACAAATGGGGAAAACAGCAACAAAAGAACGGGGTATATTTTGTGATGTTTTGGAAAATTAATAAATTTTCCAGGTATAACCACAAGGTATCTATTCCATCCGGTATATTCATTCCATCTTTCATTCTTTGGCATTAAACCAGATGCTATTCTCATTTAGACATTCATTCATGATGTCAGGCAGTATCCTCTATGGAATTTCGATTGTACATTTTTATGTAAATATAAACAATGGAAGAATTTCTATTGAATGACAACTGATGGTTGGCACGCCACAAGAGATATGTTCGACAGATGATATTAAAAATTTGTCAATACTATGAAAGGACCATAAAGGATTAAAACATTTTTAATCAAAATTTTAACAAAACTTAAATAGTCGCGTGCCATTGGGACATATGATTTTATACAAGGGGTTTGGGTGTTTCATTGTAAGCAGTTAACATGGAATGTTTTGGGATGTCCATCTAATTTGTTTATGGCACTTTATTATTATAACTTATAACGAAGCTAATTTCGGCCAGTCCAAAACTAATTAGCACTCCACCAAATGTCCCAGCTAAAAAAAATCCTATGGACTAAGTTAAAAACCTTAGGTCTAGCAGCTGAACAAATTTTTAAATAGAAGAACCGATTTATGCATTGATATGAGAAAATCTAGGCGAATTTTAGCAGCACCGTGTACATATGGATTGAAAAAAGGGAGGGACTTTTATCGTTCCAATTATATAAATACAAGTAAGAGCGTGCTAAGTTTGGTCAGGCCGAATCTTATATACCCTCCACCATGGATCGTATTTGTCGAGTTCCTTGCGTGGTATCTCTTTTTAGAAAAACAAAGAATATTGAATAAGAACTGTTATGCTATTGGAGCTATATCAAGTTCCAGTCCGATTCAGACCATAAATGAATGCTGAACATAGCAGAAGTCACTGTATAATATTAAAGTTCATTCGGATAAGAATTGCGCCTTGTAGGGACACAAGAAGCAAAATCGGGAGATAGGTATATATGGGAGATGTATAAAGCTATTGATCGATTCAGACCATTTTAGACACGTATGTTGAAGGTCATGAGAGAAGCCGTTGTACAAAATTTCTGCCAAATCGGATGAGAATTGCGCCCTCTAGAGGCTCAAGAAGTCATGATCCTAGAATGGATTTAATGGCAGCTATTTCAGGTTATGTACCGATTTGCGCCATACTTAGCACAGTTTTGGGAAGTCATAACAAAACACCTCATGCAAAATTTCAGTCAAATCGGATGAGCATTGCGCTCTCTAGAGTCTAGAAATCAAGACCCAAGATCAATTTATATGGCAGCTATATCAAAACATGGACCGAATTGCGCCCTCTATAGGCTCAAGAAGTCAGAACCCAAGATCGGTTTATATGGCAGCTATATCAAAACATAGACCGATTTGAACCATACTTAGCGCAGTTGTTAGAAGTGATACCAAAACACCACGTGCAAAATTTCAGTCAAATCGGATGAGAATTGCTCTCTCTAGAGGCTAAAAATCAAGACCCAAGATCGGTTTATATGGCAGCTATATCAAAACATGGACCGATTTGGCTCATTTACAATCCCAACCGACCTACACTAATAGAAAGTATTTGGACAAAATTTCAAGCAGCTAGTTTTACTCCTTCGAAAGATAGCATGCTTTCGACAGACAGACGGACGGACATGGCTAGTTCGACTTAAAATGTCACGACGATCAAGAATATATATACTTTATGGGGTCTTGGACGCATATTTCGAGGTGTTACAAAGAGAATGACGACTCCACATACTCTCCACATCTTATGGTGGAGAGTATAAAAATAGAGATATGGAGCTGAAACTTTGCACAGATTCCTTCATGGTTATGCAGGTTAAGTTCGAATATGGGCTGTATCGGACTTTATCTTGATATAGCCGCCATATAGGCCTATCTGCCGATTTAAGGTCTTAGGCTTTGTGGGCCACATTTATCATTCGATTTTGCTGAAATTAGAGACAGTGAGTTGTGTTGGGCACTCGAGTTTTTCTTCAGTTTGGCCCTGATCGGTCCAGATTTGGATATATGTAGTTGCCATATATAGACTGATCGATTTGAGGTCTTGGGCCCTTAAAAGGCGTATTTATTGTCCGATTTCGCTAAAATTTAGAACAGTGAGTTGTGTAAGGCCCCTTAATGTCCTTCTTCAATATGACCCAGATCGGTCCAGATTTGAATATAGCTGTCATATAGACCGATCCCTCGATTTCAGGTCTTGGCCCCTTAAAAGGCGCATTTATTGTCCGATTTTAATGAGATTTGACAAAGTGACTCATGTAAGGCTTTTCGCTATGTGGATATATTTAGCTGCCAAAAAGACCAATATTGAACCAAAACAGTGTCTTATATTTATTATACCACCTTATGTCCATGTCAAATTTGGTCGAAATTGGACCATATTTGGATATAGCTGCTATGGATGCATAAATAATGCATTTTCCATTGGCCTATAATGAAAGATGGTGGTGGGTATCCAAAGTGGTGGGTATCCAAAGTTCTGCCCGGCCGAACTTAGTGCCTTTTTACTTGTTTCCTCTCCGATTGAGACACCTCCAAAACATGGTTATTGAACCCGAGAATAATAAAAAGTCATTGGGTGCCAAATCAAGGCTGTATGGCCAAATCGACGTTTTGGTTTAAAGCGATATGTGAAAGCTCGCATTATCATGGAGAACAATCATTCGTCTTCTCTTGTTCCATTTTCGAATTTCTTCCGAGACTTCAAGCAATCAAATTGTGATATACACTCAGAATTCATCGTCCTATGTTGATGAAGCGGGAAAGTCGCCACAAAATCAGTTTTGCCGAAGAAATACGCGAGAATTTGCTTCGAAGTGCTTCTTCCATGAACAACTTTCATTGGATTTGGATCGACTTCGAAGACCCTAATGGTCAAAATGTTTTCAGTAAGGTTATGCTACATAAATGTCAAGCTTTTCAATGGAAATGTCAGAATGGACCTGGCCACACCTAGTATTAACTAGGCAAAAAACTTATATAGCAGCCCTCGTATTCTTCATCGTCAGTATAACCGCATACGCCTATCGACATACGCTATAATAGAGTTCGTACGGTTGAAATTTTGCATCGATACTTGTTATTTGAACCGATACTTATTGGAGGCCACCATAGCGCAGAGGTTAGCATGCCCGCCTATGACCATGAACGCTCGGGTTCGAATCCTGGCTAGACTATCAGAAAAAATTTAGAGCTTAAACTTGAATCGAACTGCACTCATTGATATGTGGGAAGTTTGCCCTTTTTCCTAAGTGGAATGTTCATGGGCAAAATTTGCATTTACTTGTTATTGATGTAGGTTGTTGGGGATTGCAAATTGTTCATATCGATTCAGATTTGGATAAAGCCCCCATACAAACCGACTTCATGTATCGGTCTTTAAACTGATATGGCCTCCATATAGATTGATCCGCGGTTTTGACTTCTTGGCTGAAAGTTCACTTTTGCCCTCCAACACAGAACTTTGAGAACTTGTCTGTTTTAGCGGATGTGAACATTCGCAGGTTGTTGGACTTGTTGAAGCTATCTGGATGGTTCAACAGTAGGAACTAGACGCCATAAAATATCTGAATTAATATTTTGGTCGACAAAGCAGTTATTAAAACGCAGTCTACGACGAATTCTAGGACAATATGCCCAAGAAATCATGGTCTAAAATCAAAATCAAGCTTCCGGTTTTTGACGACAAATACGACCGTCAGTTGGTGTCTTCATATGGGAGATATATCCAAATCTGAACTGGTTTTGATGAAATTTAACAGAGGTTTTCAAAAATCGAGCGATATTTATATATGGGAGCTATATTTAGATCTGAACCGATTTTTACCATAGTTCATGGCATTTCCGTTAGAAAAATTTGCGATGATTGGATGACAAATGCGAACTGCAGCTTTATTATAAACAAGTAAAAACGTGCTAAGTTCGGCCGGGCCGAATCTTATATACCCTCCACCATGGATCGCGTTTGTCGAGTTCTTTCCTGGCATCTCTTCTTAGGCAAAAAAGGATATAAGAAAAGAGTTGCTCTGCTATTAAAACGATATCAAGATATGGTCCGGTTCGGACCACAATTAAATTATATGTATGTTGGAGACCTGTGTAAAATTTCAGCCAATTCGTATAAGAATTGCGTCCATTGGGGCTCACGAAGTAAAATAGAGAGAACGATTTATATGGGATCTGTATCGGGCTATAGAACGATTCAGACCATTATAAACACGTTTGTTGATGGTCATGAGAGGATCCGTCGTACAAAATTTCTGGCATATCGGATAATAATTGCGACCTCTAGGGGTCAAGAAGTCAAGATCCCAGATCGGTTTATATGGCAGCTATATCAGGTTATGAACCGATTTGAACCTTATTTGACACAGTTGTTGACACAGTTGTTGAAAGTAAAAATAAAATACGTCATGCAAAATTTCAGCCAAATCGGATAGGAATTGCGCCATCTAAAAGCTCAAGAAGTCAAATCCCCAGATCAGTTTATATGACAGCTATATCAGGTTATGGACCGATTTCAACCATACTTGGCACAGTTGTTGGATATTATAACGAAATACTTCGTGCAAAAATTCATTCAAATCGGAAAAGAATTGTGCCCTCTAGAGGCTCAAGAAGTCAAGACCCAAGATCGGTTTATATGGCAGCTATATCAGGTTATGTACCGATTTAAACCATACTTGGCACAGTTGTTGGGTATCATAACAAAACACGTCGTGCGAAATTCCATTCCATTCGGATAAGAATTGGGCCCTCTAGAGGCTCAAGAAGTCAAGACCCAAGATCGGTTTATATGGCAGCTATATCAGGTTATGGGCCGATTTGAACCATACTTGGCACAGTTGTTGGATATCATAACAAAACACGTCGTGCACAATTTCATTCTGATCGGATAAGAATTGTGCACGCTAGAGGCTCAAGAAGTCAAGACCCAAGATCGGTTTATATGGCAGCTATATCAGGTTATGAACCGATTTCAACCATACTTGGCACAGTTGTTGGATATCATAACAAAACACGTCGTGCAAAATTTCATTCCTATCGGATAAGAATTGCGCACTCTAGAGGCTCAAGAAGTCAAGACCCAAGATCGGTTTATATGGCAGCTATATCAGGTTATGGACCGATTTGAACCATACTTGGCACAGTTGTTGGATATAATAACAAAACACGACGTGCAAAATTTCATTCTGATCGGGTAAGAATTGCGCACGCTAGAGGCTCAAGAAGTCAAGACCCAAGATCGGTTTATATGGCAGCTATAACAGGTTATGGACCGATTTGAACTATACTTGGCGCAGTTGTTGGATATCATAACAAAACACGTCGTGCAAAAATTCATTCCAATCGGATAAGAATTGCGCACTGTAGAGGCTCAAGAAGTCAAGACCCAAGATCGGTTTATATGGCAGCTATATCAAAACATGGACCGATATGGCCCATTTACAATACCAACCGACCTACACTAATAAGAAGTATTTGTGCAAAATTTCAAGCGGCTAGCTTTACTCCTTCGGAAGTTAGCGTGCTTTCGACAGACAGACGGACGGACGGACGGACGGACGGACGGACGGACGGACGGACGGACAGACGGACGGACATGGCTAGATCGACATAAAATTTCACGACGATCAAGAATATATATACTTTATGGGGTCTCAGACGAATATTTCGAGTAGTTACAAACAGAATGACGAAATTAGTATACCCCCCATCTTATGGTGGAGGGTATAAAAAGGCCCACGGACAAACCATACGGATAGTGACACACCCTAGTTGGTATATTGATCTGATACTAAGCAACAAAACCGCGTAGCTAGTTTTTGGACAGACTTTGTTGAAATCAAAAAAAAAAAAAAAATATTCACCCATTACAATTTTCTACATTCAATACTATAGCATTTCTTTCCTTCAAGTGTTAAGTGTACTCAGTACATGAATCCTTCTGGGGATTGCATCCAATGTCCCAAAAAAATCAGTTTAAATCTCTTCATGACTTCACACTTCATTCCAAACTACAATCCTTAGAGATTTCTCCGAGGCACAACATAAAATGTGTTGGATTCTTGACACAAAACCAATATTCAAATTTCAAGAGTTTATTTGAATTTGAATTACTTTAACAAAAATGCCAACAAAATCTCGAATAAAATATAGAACTGTAATCTGAAGAACACATGTTGATCATCTTTCAAAACATTCGATTTCAAAAATGATGCACAAGAGAGCCTTAAAGCGATGAAGATGGGCCATCATTGGTACGGTTAAATATTTATCAGCTTATCATACTCGCACAGATCAATCGGATTTTCGAACAAGCAAACATGCGGAAGAAGAAATGAAATGTAATGGACAGACGTAGGGACGGACTTGCAGACAATAAAAGTCATCTCAATACCAAATGAAAGGGTGGTTTAAACCTCCAGAGTGCAAGGCTGTTCAATGCATGTGCCACATTGCACATATTTGGTATTCTAAAGCAAAAATGTTATGCCTGAGTGTGCGGAAGACATTTAAGGCTGCGGATGACATTTGTAAATAGGATGTTGGTGTTGGTGTTGATGATGCCGAAGCCTATGCCAATGTCGCCTTTGAATGATTTGATGATGAGAATAGCAGCATATTTTCATTTTTGGGGTTCTTCTTTCTGATGATGGTCTGCTACATCAACCACCAGCTCGTGCTATTATTGAGTATCTATTTCCGCTACCAAATACTCTGTATAGCCTGCTGGGAATGGCGATTCGAAGTGTGCCTGTCAATTGCCTGCAACGGATGCAGTTGCATCTGCAGCTGCTTTTGCGTAGGGGTTTTTGTTAAATGATTGTTGTCTCTCGGCAGAAAAAGGCGATTATTTACACGTAATGACAGTGTTTATATCGTTGTTGAGTGACCATATATTTCGGAATATTGTCTCCTTTTATATGGATACATTTGGGTGCAATGTAATGAAAATATATTGACATTACAGACAAATTTATGCTTTTGGAAAATAAATTATTACCCATGGCATGATAATATGCTAAGGGGGATGCTTAAACATTCTATTAACAATGCAATTGTATTTTCAATTATGTTGTGATAGATTTTCTAGACCTTTAGTTCTTAAAAGAACTTCTATCGCAATCTATGTGGCAAGTTTTGGAGTCAGATTCATGCAAGCATTTGAAGAAGTTCTCACTCCGCATGCCGTTGAACTCTATATTCAATTGGGAATTATTTCAGCAAGATTTCGCAATGCACCATTGTCCCAAATGACTCCCCATTTCCATTAATCCATCTAAAGTTCATGGTAACCAAACAATTTTAGGCTTTCCCATCAACTCCCCATAATTCATCATGTACTCACTTTGGAACTATACTGGTAGCTGACGCAAGGACTCCACATATGAGAGCATTGCAAGGAACTCAATTAATTCGTTAAGCCTTTAGCACAACAAACTACCACGTGATATCTGCCGCTCGGATGATGAGTTGACAAAAGACTCACAAAAATAGAACCATAAAAGCAAAGTTATACTCCCCTTCGAAAAAAAAATATATCCAGTCATATTCTGCGTTGCAGCTTAACTCTAATATTAACTTTTTGACTTTGCAAAACTCTCATAAAACAACTGTTAATGACCCGGGAAAATAAAACTACCACCTCTACGAATGACAAATTGCGAAAACAATTCCGAAAAAAAGTAAGAATTATAACAACACCGACATCCTCATCCGCCTCCCATGACAAAAATGAACTATGAATGCCAAATGACAAGGCATAATTTTTAAAGCTCATGCGAAATTTCCTCCCTGTTTTCATATTGCTGTTCTACAATGATTGGTCTTACTTATGGTTTTGATGAAATGGTTGTTACCGCTGAGAATCTGAAATTGTTATTACATTGCTGATAAAATTAGTTAATAAACATTTTCGCCAACTCATCATCATAGAGACATCATATTTGGCATTCTTTTATATTCTGGGATTAACATCTGGTGAGAAGTAACCAAGAAAACTTTTTGGTAACCTATACGTTAACCCAAAAATGGCCTACAAAAGCTGATGAAATGATTTGCTTTGTTGTAACCTCAAACTTGCGTGTGGAGGTAGTGATCCTCGCCAAGCTCCAATAGGATTGACAGCTTTTTCTTTCAGACTGATCGCGGCCGAACCATTATGGACGTTAGATATTAAAAGACGATATTAATTTCATTTGTCATATCGAGCATAGGCACTCAGTATTTAAGCAAGAGCCGGTGCAGTCAGCCCTCTGACTGAACAATATGACCATCAGTTATTTAAAGTTGATAATAATTCGACATGTCATATGGAGTACCATAGGTACTCAGTATTTTAGCAAGAGCCTGTGCCGTTACCCCTCTAAGTGAGACTTTTCTCTTGTTACCATTGGTTAATTCGTGACACACAAATCGGAGCTCAAAATTTCAACTTGTGTTGCGCTCATATTTTTATACCCACCACCATAGGATGGGTGTATACTAATCTAGTCACTCTGGTTATAACACGTCGAAATATTGATCTGCGTCCCCATGAAGTACATATATTCTGGATTAGTTCGACATTCTGAGTCGAAATAGCCATGTCCGTCCGTCCGTCCGTCTGTCAAAATCACGACAGTGGTCGCACGCGTAAAGATAGTCGCTTCAGATTTTGCATAGATAGTTCTTATTGATGTAAAGGTCGTTGGGAATTACAAATGGGCCATATCGGTCAAGATTTGGATATATCCCCCATATAAACCCATCCCCCTAGTTGAACTCTTGAATCCCCAGAAGCCTCAATTTTCATCCGATTTAGCTAAAAATTGGAGCAGACAATTGAGTTACGACTCCCAACATCTATGCCAAGTTTTTTTCCAAATCGGTCAATAAACAGATATAGCCCCCATAAAAATCGATTCCCGGATTTGACTTCTTGAGCACTTAGAAGCCTCAATTTTCACCGATTTGGCTGAAATTTAGAACAACGACTTGTGCTATGACTTTGATCACCCATGGTCTATAAACAGATATAGCCCCCAAATACACTCATCCCCGGATTTGAGTTCTTCAGCCATTAGAAGCCTAAATGTTCACCTGATTTGGCTGTCATTTGGCTCAAAAACTTCTCTTTGACTTACCACATTAGTGCCAAGTTTTCTCCAAATCGGTCAATATGGTGATATAGACCCCAAAAGTACCGACATCCCAGCATGACTTCTTGAGACCAAAATAATTCAAATACAAACTCAGTACATTTTTGACGGAAGGATAAATTTTTAGCGGAATCCATGTTGGTGAGTACCCCAGATTAGGCCCGGCCGAACGTAGCACGCTTTTACTGGTGATAACTCGATCCGTTTGCCAATTCAATGAAAACAGCTGCTTTCCCTTTGTAAAATCAGCTGTTTTCAATGAATTGGTGAATCGTATGACAAAGAGAAAAGCGGTAGTGATCTATACCGTAATTGTTTAATTGAAAACGATAACATTTCCAATCACATTTTTTATATAAATTTGTTTAAAATTCAATTAATAAAATGATTGAATCAATCAATTTTTTAGTTGAAAACTTCACAAATTTCAATCATGATCCCATATAAAACAAAGTTCAGATTCAATTAAAACGATGACTGAATCAATTGACATCTGTTCCTCGGTCTGATTCCCCATGTATTCTTGTGATACAAGGCTCATTTGTTGTCCGATTAAAATGAAATTTTGCACAAGTTTCTGTTTTGATCTAAGGAGGAATGCTATTGATTTTGTTTTAGATATAGCTCCCATACATAACTTTCATCCAATATGGCATATTAAGGCAGTAGTAGTCACAATTTTTATCCGATCTTAACAAGATTTTCATGAGATATTTTGTTTGACGTCCCAATAGATGTGCAAAATTCCGTCCGATATTATCAAAATGTTGCCTGAGCCAATATGTATATTTCTTCCTATATGATCCGATCTGTACAAGATTTTTTATTTAATGGTCTAAAATCGGCGCGGAAATTGAGTGGTCTTATAAATACAAGTGACTGTAAAATTTTGTATTTTGATTCAATGTTGGTCATTTTGGCAGCTATATTCAAATAAGACCGATCTTAACCATATAGAACACGGATGTCGAGAAACCTAACACAAGTCACTGTGTCAACTTTCAGCGAAATTGGATAATAAATGTGGTTTTTATGGGGCCAAGACTTTAAATCGAGAGTACTGTCTATATGGCAGCTACATCCAAATCTGGACCGATCTGGGCCATCTTCAACGATATCGAGGACCCTATCGCAACTCACTGTCCTAAATTTCAGCGAAATCTGACAAAAAATGCGCCATTTATGGTCCCAAGACCTAAAATCGTGATATCGGTCTATATGGCAGCTATATTCAAATCTAGACTTATCTGGGCTAAATTGAAAAGTAAGATAAGTTGCCATAGACCGATTCAAGTTGTTGGTGTCGGTAATGGCTTCGTTCGATTTATTTCGAGCTTTCTCAGCTTTTTCTCGCACTATTCGAGTCGTTATAGATGGGTTCTCATCCAATGAGCATAAATTGACCGCAGGTGTACCCCAGGGCTCTTTTCCTTCTCATTCTCTTTTCTTATTTTCATCAACGATCTGTTGGGTCAGACATCGAATCCGATCTACTTACTTGCGGATGACAGTAAACTCCGTCAAGCATGCTTTCGACGGAATAATACATTCCAAAGTGCTTAAAATAGAGTCTAAGACTTGTATACCTACAAAAATAGCCAAGACTTTCACTCGATCATGAGATAAAAGTAAAAAAAAAACCAATTCATTTGGTAAGAAACAAGGGCTAGACAACCCATATCTTGGTCTATTTACAACATCTTACTATTTCTCTTGCAACACGGTAAGATTGTTTGCTGGGCAATGTCATCGTTTATTTTAATAAAAGGTAATTATCTAGCAACGACTAGACAAATTACAACTCTTCAACTTTTGGCTATATCTACTCAGACAGTTCATGATAAATGTCAACGTTTCATATGTATTTCAACAGAGGACATTTCATCTGACTACATCCCAGCAAATTAAAGTTGTGGCAATTTTAATTAAAAAAGTCATAGCAAAAAAAATAATTACATCTTAAAATCCTCGCATGCATATCATTGTGGGTGTCCTAAACTCTTCAAAGAGTATAGTGTTTAATTATTTTTGTTTTTGCCTTTTCATTCGTGGGCAAAAATGTTCTCTGCTAAAGCAATGCCGCCAACCATTTGTTGCTGGCCATAAATTTTACTGACTTTGTTGGGTTCATCTTTTCTTGCTTTTTTTTCTGGAGAGTTGAGAATTTATAGTTATTTGTCTTGGAAACTTTATAAAATTTAATCCTTTTTGGCATTACTTTGTGTCTGTATCTTTGTTGTCTTGGTTTCGTTGTTTGAATGTCTTTTATTGGTGCTCTTGTTGTTGGTTTTTGCTGTTTTTTGGAAGTCTTAACTTTCAAGTTCAATAACCATAATTTCTGTTTATAGATTTGAGATTCCCAAGATTCCCTCATTAGTTGATATTTTCTTATAAGATACGCGTTTTTTGGCTTTGCCACACCATGGGCGGGTAGTGACAAATGTTTTTGTCGTAACGTTTCGAATTTAGGGTTGTGGACTTCCATGAAGATGTAGGTGGTTGCAGTGGTAATGTTGTCATTGCCATTACTGGCCATAGTGGCTTCCGTTGACTTAAAAATCTGCGTAACAAATTTAACATAATTAAGGAAAAGAACATTCATTACATTTCGGGCATTTTCCCCCCCTAGGCATTTATGCAGCATTGAGTTCCTGCTGAGAATAGCTTTAATTACAAAATATGTATTGTGTTAAAAAAAAGGATTTGTGTGGCAATACTTATGGGTCTTTCCAATCTTTGTGAAAGTAGAGACTTTAGTTTTCTCGAGCTGCTCTGACAACAAAACAACTAAACCGGCATTAAGTTCGGACGGGCCGAAGTTTGGATAGCCACCACCTCGATTATGACTTTCGTCACAATCCGGTGAAAAATACATAATTTATGCACCCATAGCAGCTATGTCGAAAAATTGTCCGATTGGGACCAAATTCGGCACTGACATTAGGTGGTCTAATAAATACAAGTCACTGTCACATCGGGCTATATCGCAGCTATATCCAAATCTGGACCGATCTGAACCAAACAACACACTGTTCCAAATTTCAGCGAAATCGGACAAAAAATGCGCCTTTTAGGGGCCCAAGACCTTCAATCCAGTGATCTATATGACAGCTATATCCAAATCTGGACCGATCTGGGCCAAATTGTATGAGTATGTCGAGTGGCCTTACACAACTCGCTGTCTTAAATTTCAGCAAAAGCGTATAATAACATGGCTTCTATGGGCCTAAGACCTTAAATCGGCAGATCGGGGTATACGAGGGCTATATCAAGGTACAGATATAGCCCATCTTCGAACTTCACCTATGGACAAAAAAAGAATTTGTGCATAGTTTCTGCTCAATATCTCAATTTTTAAAGATTGCAGCGTGATTTAAACAGACAGACGAACCTGGCTAGATCGTTTATATTTGGATATAGCTCCCGTATATATGTTCGTCCGATTCATACTAATATTGCAATAATATGGTCATTTGTTAACCAAATCTCTATAAATTTGGCAGGAGGGTTTTTCTCATGATTCTCGATATTACTGGTAAAACTTAAAGAAATCGGTTCAGATTTGAAGGTAGAAGGTATTATATATATACTAGTCGAACCGGACCCGCTCCGTTTTGCCTTTTTTAACTCTCTAATATCTTTTTAGGGTGGGTACCCTGAATGTGAATATCGAATTCGTGCTACTGTAGCCTAGGTACGCCTATGACGCTGAACGCATCCGTTCGAATCCTGGCGAGAACATCGGACAAAATTTAAAGTGGTGGTTATTTCCTCTTAATGCTGGCAACATTTGCGAGGTTCCATGCCATGCATGGTCATGTAAAAAATGTTCCCAAAAGAGGTGTCGCACTGCGGCACGCCGTTCAAACTCAGCTATAAAAAGGTCCCCATTGATAAACTCATATTGAATCGGATAGCACTCATTGATGTATGAGAAGTTTACCCCAGCTCGGTTTCTGGACCAATTTTTACTCCACTCCCAAATGCCTTTCTTTTGAGTCCAATATTACTGTATTGGCAAATATTCCCGTGGGTGGTCACTTGGCCATTAAAGTAAATAAAATATGCTCTACTTTCAAAAGCATTTCATACAAGCCCCTTAATGGCATGATCGGTAAATAAGTTGTGTTTGAGGATGGGTTCTTTGTCCCGAAAGTTAATATCAATTTCCCGAAAGTCAACCAATTTCCACCCCAAATAGCGTTTATATTATACCGTCGATTTTAGCTCCATATTCCCATAGTCGAAAATGAAGTTCAGTTTAGGGAGTGATTTGGGAACGGAACCCCAGACACTTAGTTCTAAAATTGGATACCAAATTAGTTTCCATCTCTCAAATACCTTTTATTTGAGTCTTATATTGCCACAATGGGCGACCCCCGTGGCACCTGACCCCAACAATAGAAACCATGTTGAAACCCATATTGTCATGGTCGGTAAATATGAACCGTTTGGAGGGTGTTTTGAGGCTGGGGCGGCCACCAGCACTTTGCCCTGAAAAAAGGTATCAAATTCGTTCTTTATTCCCAAATACCGTCGATTTTAGCTCCATATTCCCATAGTCGAAAATGAAGTTCAGTTTAGGGGGTGATTTGCGGCGGAACCCCAGACACTTTGCTCTAAAATTGGATATCAAATTCGTTTCCTATTCTCAAGTACCGTTTATTTGAGTCCCATATTGCCACAATGGGCCAATTAACCTCTTCGACGTATTTTTAGGAGGTAAAGCGCCACCTAGACTTGAACGCAAATTTCAGCGTCATATTTGTAATCTACTTTCAAATACCTTTCATTTGAATCTCGTATAGCCATGGTCGACTGATATGTCCATTTGGGGATATTTGGGTTTGGGGCGACCTCCCTTTACTTGGACCTAAATTTTTTATGCCATATGTGTAATCAACTACCGAATACTTTTCATTTAAGTCCCATATTGATAGAAACGTTGAAAATATCTGTTTAGAGGAATTTTGGGGTTGGGACGGCCCGCTGGGTACTTGGACCCAAATTTAATACAATATTCGTTTTCTCCAATACCTTTCATCTGATGTGTCTATCAGTCAATTTTTGGATTTAGGTGGCGTTTTTGGGTTATGAGGTAGGGCCCGCTACCATCCAATGTCTACAAATTATATAACCTATGTTTCCTTCCACAAAAACCTACATAATCTATGAAAATTTTCAGAAAATCGGTTCACCCGCTTTTGATTCTACGGAACAAACAAACCGAGCCTCATATAATCATGATGGGTCATATGCCCATTTGGGCCGCTTTTGGGGGTGGGGTAACCCCCAACACTTCGATCTATCTAATTTTGTATGCCTGATTCGTTATCTACTCCCGAATCCCTTTCATTTGAGCCCCATATTGATATGGACATTCAATTTGTCTGCTTTTAGAAGTTTTGTAGTTAGGGCGACTTCCTGGGTACTTGGACCCAATTTTTAATACCATATTCGTATTCTACTCTTCAGTACCCTTCATTTGATATACATATTGTCCTTATCGGTCCACTTTTGATTTTGGGTGGTGTTTTGGGGTAACGGGGGAGGGACCGCCCCCTTCCCATATCAAAAAAATTATAAAGCCTATTCCTTTTTCCTGTCTATATTCGTAATCCACTCCCGAATACCTTTCATTTGAGTCCCATATTGTCATGCTCGTCCAAAAATCCTATCCTATTTTAGGGTGTTTTGGGGTTGGGGCGGCCCCCCAACTACTTGAACCCAATTTTTAATATGAAATTCTTTTGGTTAAAATTGGTTCAGGTTTAGAAAGAGCTTTTATATATATATATGTTTGTCTGATTTTGAGCAATATTGGAATAATGTTGTCATTTGTTGACCGATTCTATTAAAATTTGACAGAAAGGATTTTCTTATGTCTCTCGACATTATTAACGAATTTCATAGAATTTGGTTCAGATTTTGATACAGCTCCCATATTTATATATGGCCCGATTTTCATAGAATTTGGTTCAGATTTTGATACAGCTCGCATATTTATATATGGCCCGATTTTCACTTTTAGAGCTACTGTAAGCGAATTTATTTACCAGCATTTTGTACAACGCTTTCTTAGACGACCCACCATTATTTCGAACCGCTGGTCGACAAAGTCCAAATTAAAGGCATGTACGAAGAACTCGCATGTACCACTGTGGAACAGCGAAACGGTCGGTAGGACGACGAAAATCCTATGGGGGATCCGAATCGTGGGGAGACAAGGCAATTACTGAAAGTAAGTGAGAAGGAGATCAGTGTATCTTACGGTATTATAACGGGACACAAAGGACTACTAGCTCGCTTATGCAGACAGATAGACGGCGGCATTTAGGTGGGGACACTATACTGGACATGAACCAAATTAGGGGCAGGGTATGGAACACAAATTAAGATTTTGTTAGTACCGCAGAATATCTGAATTTGATTTTGTATACCCACTACCATAGGAAGGGGGTATACTAATCTAGTCTTTCCGTTTGTAAAGTATGTATATTCTTGGTCGTCTCGATGTTCTGACTCGATCTAGCCATGTCCGTCCGTTCGTCTGTCTAAATCACGATAAAAGTTGAACGCGTAAAGTTAACCGCATGAAATTTTGCACAGCTACTTCTTATTGATGTAGGTCGATGGGGATTGCAAATGGGCCATATCGGTTAAGATTTAGACATAGCTCCCTTATGAACCAATCTCCCTATTCGACTTCTTGAGCCCCGGGAAGCCGCAATTTTTGTCCGATTTGGCTGAAATTGTTCATGCGGTGTTCTGTTATGATTTCCATCAACTGTGTAAGGTACGGTTCTAATTGGCCAAAAACCTGATATAGCTCCCATATAAAACTTTCTCCCGATTTGACTTCTTGAGCCCCTCGAAGCCGCAATTTTTGCCCGATTAGTCTGAAATTTTGCATGCGATGTTCTGTTACGACTTTCAACAACTGTGCCAAATACGACCAAATTCAGTTTATAACATGATATAGCTCCCATGTAAGCCGGTCTCTCGATCATCCTTGTTCGGTTCCTAGAAGCTTTAATTTTAGCTGGTATGACAGAAGTTTTGTATGTAGAATAAAATAATGCCCTACAACTCAATTTATTCTGTATACATTTTTAGCAGAATCCATGGTGGTAGGTTCCCAAACTTAGCACACTTTTACTTGTTTTAAAATTACTTTTAAGTATTTAGAGCGCACAACAGGCCGATTACTGGATTAGGTGCATGGGCGGATTAATATCCCCACTCTCTATTCAATCTAACCAAAGCTAACCTTGTCACTATTTCCAATGGTGTGAATAGTATAGTTGTTGTGAATAGTATATCGCATCAACCTTCCTTTGCCTCTCGCAATGCATTCCGATTTAAAACTACAGCATAATTATTTTTAAAAGAAATGGTTAGACTGTTCTATGAACTACTACAAGGCACTTTATTTAAAAGCAATCATTTAGTTTTGCACATATTTCTTCCATTCCAAAAGCCCTACAACTCTCATTCATTTAAACATGTGGCCTTTGTTTCCGTTTCCTCTTGCCAAACAACATACGAGTGAATAATTCGAAAAGACAATCTCCAACTTAACATCATGTACCAGTGATCTTTATCGCACCATCACTTCCCATTTCAGGACGAAGGATGTTAAAACACCCGAAGAAATGCATCCCTAATTCCCGCACCAAAATAAGCAATAACCGCCCCGTTTTGTTGAAATTAAGGAAAAAACCTTTTAAATTTTGTTTTTAGAGGGCAAAACAATGAGCATACAGCCGATGGTTATCAACCAAACGCACAAAAACGCAAATATTTCCGCTCGATAGCTCAACGGCAGACTGAATGGGCTGGTGACTCAAGCGGCAATCTGTTGGCCATCAAAAAGCAGAAAACACTCTCAGGGGGTACCACACCCAGAGTACAAACGAAAATCTTTTCTGGACCATAGCCTTTTGCCATAGTTGAGAATCTGTTGGTTGTGTTTGGTTGGATTGTAAAATGTTTTACAAACTCTTATCTGAAGATCGCTGCTAAAATACATTTTCCGTTCCATGTGCCGTTTGCATTTTCAGGGCGTTTTGCCAAGTGACAATTTTGTGGTGCGAGTGGTGGTCTGGGAAATGTCACTGTGGCCTGAGAACTTTAGCAAAGGGAAGTGATTGCGCCATTGGAACTAATCGGGCCATAGGTTCATTTTGCTCTCTTAGGCAAAAGGCAAGAAATCTTATTTAATTCTATGGGTATTAAAAAGTAATATTTTTGGAACAATTACACGTTTCAAGGATTCATGGGAATGTGTCATTAACGGCGCTTCTTTTGCCTTCCATTTAGGGGTGGAGTTTGGAGTGCACACTTCAGGCTTTGCTTGTTTGTTTTTTTACATTTCCTAAAGTTAGGGAGCAAACGAAAAATTAAGGCGTGATATTGAGATTTTTTTTTTCAAATCTATTGATCTTTTATGGCTTTGGAGGGGTGGGTTTGGTTTTTTTTTTAATTTTGCCAAAAAATACATGCCTTAGACCAGGATTAAAGTGTTTTTGGCTTTACAAAAATTTATGGCCATGGGAAAAATGTTTAAATATTCCATGCAACGAAAAAATAAAACCGATTTTCCCAAGGTAATGAATTCGAAATATGCTCTTAATTTGGTTAAAAGGTTTTGCCCTCCCCAGAAAAAAAAAATGATCTCTTTTAACAAGGTAAACATCACATTTTGTTGTACCTTTTCTTTGGGAGGCTAAACCCCAAAAACGCCAATTTTCCGTAAACATATTTCGCACTAATCACAAAATAGAGCAAGGGTGGGGGCTTGGGTTGCAAGAATGGTTGCTGACTCGTCCTTTTCTTCATATGAATACAAATAACTGTGGCTTTTTTTTTGCGCCACCAAACATTTCGTTGTTGCCTTTTGAAAAGCATCAAACAAATGAATTTGAGGGAGAAATTAGTAACGAGGCCAAAAAAATACCCATATATATGAAACAGAAGTAAAGTTTATGGCCACACGTGACTTCACTGGCTCAAGGGATTATTATTTTACAGATTTTTTGGTTTAAACGTGGCATAGCCCAAAAAAAAAAAGAAAACAGGAAAACCTTTCCTGGCCAAAACTCCAAATGAATGTTGCAGTTGAATTATGGTTGGCATCAACTCCAACAGCCAAAAATAAAGAAAAAAGCAACACTCACATTACCATCATCGCCCAGCAAGGAACTCGTACCCTTATGCTGGGCCACAATGCCATCATCCATCCCCCATTTATCTGGCCCACTTGTTCAAGGTAAGGGTGTTATAATATTTGTAGCAATAGCTGTTGCAGCAATGTTGTATTAATTTTCATTTTATACCCTTAAGGCTCAAAATGATGGGAACATTCCGCATACCTCACCAATACACACACACACACTTCCTTTCGTACTTCCCATTCCACCCAGACCAACCCTGTCCTCCATTCGTAATGTGGTATTTGCTGCAGCAGCACAAAAAAAGGATACACTAACACCTCCCTTGGAGTCCAATATGTGGCAGGGCATTGTGGTAAAACTAATTTGTTGGAAAAAAAAACAAATTCTTTTTCGTTCGCTTGGACAACTGTGCTTTGAGTTTGGCATGGAATGAAAAAATCACCATTAGTTTTAAAATCTTTAAAAGAATTTCGTTTAAATTAATATAAATTGCATGATATAGGCGTTTCCAAAGAATTTTTCAGAAACTTTAACGAAATGTAAGAGTTATAGACGAAACTTTGATTACTCACCTCGACGGATTTCTCCAAATGCTTTTAAAGAGTTGTTTAGTCTTATGAGAGAAATTTCTAGTCAATTGACAATTGTTTGTTTGTATATTTGTTCCGTATAGATCCAAAAACGGCTGAACCGAATACTTTGAAACGGAAGGGGGGCGGACCCTCCCCCTTACCCCAACAGTACTACCCAAAAATAAAAATGTACACCCATAGAAAAAATCAAGCACGGCGTTGACAAAGTGGCCAAATTCGTTTATAAAAGTCAATCAACACACAGGTGTTATTAAATCAACAACAAATATTTATAAACCAACAACAGTTATGTTGAACAAAACATCCACAGACATTCTGACAACCTCTAGTGCACAATGTGCCGATGAGTATCGAACCCGTGTTTCATCAACTTCATTGTGTGTTTACACATTTCGAAGGGATGATGTCCACAACGGTCATTGCATAAATCAACAACGCTTGTTCACAAAATCATCCACGCTTGTTGACAATATTTCCAACAACGCCCGTGTATAATAATGGCAACGTTGGCGCATGATTTTGAAACATATTTTTCCTATCTGTGTACCGATCAGGACAATATGAGACTTAAATGAAAGCTATTCAGGAGTAGAGTACGAATTTCATATTAAAATTTGGTGCTAGTAACTGAGGGGCCCCCACAATCCAAAAACACCCTAAAATAGGTTTATTGGACGAGCATAACAATATGGAGCTCAAATGAAATATATTCGGGGGTAGATAACAAATACAGTCCGGAAAAAGGAATAGGCTTTATAATTTGTGGATATCGGAAGGGGGCGGTCTCTACCCAGTTACCCCAAAAACACCATCCAAAATCAAAAGTGAACCGATAAGGACAATATGGATATCAAATGAAGGGTACTGAAGAGTAGAATACGAATATGGTATTAAAAATTGGATCCAAGTAACCAATGTCTAAAAATTATACAACCTATGTTTTCTTGCACAAAAACCTACATAATCTATGAACATTTTAAGAAAATTGGTTCACCTGTTTTTGCTTCTACGGAACAAACCGAGTCTCATATAGTCATGATGGGTCATATGCCCATTTGGGCCGCCTACCCAAAAATCCACAAATTCTTTTTTTTTTTTTTGTTCACAGGCAGGTTAAGTTTGAAGGATGGCCACATATACCGATATACCGACTTAAGCTCTTAGGTTGTGTAATTAGGCTCGATTTAATGTCTTCGGCCCATTAAAGGCACATTTACTGTTCGATTTCGCAGAAATGTTGGGACAGTGGGATGTGTTAGGACATCGCCTTAATAAATGTGGTTGTAATCGGGCTATATTTAGATATAGCTGTTATGGGTTCATAAATGATGCATTTTTGATCGCACTATGACGAAATATGGTTTATACATAACCGAGGTGGTGGTTATTAAAAGTTCGGTCCGGCCGAACTTATTGCCTTTTTACTTGTTACATCACTTGAATGTTGTTATGTTGTGTGGAATGTTTCGATATGCTATTGCTTATGTTTTCCTTCTGCGACCGATCATGCAATTATTTCTTATCATTATTTTATTGTTTATTTCAGATATTTTCTTCTGGCTGCAATCAGGTAATTTCTTTTCTTTTAAACAATTAAAATCTTTTCTTTCATTTTATTTTATTTTGCTTCCAACAACCCCATTATAAATTAAGCAGTAGTTGTTGTCAGCAAACAACGGATTTTTAAGGTGTCAGATTGCTGTTCTGAAATTGCAAACATTTAGCTATGACTGCAGAACTACTGCTGTAACAGTAGTAAAATTAACTACTAACTGTCAGCATACAGTGTTTGCTATTACCCCTAGAATTTTTTTTTTTTTTGGTAGAAAGTTTGGTAAAATTGCATTACAAAATCCTTTAACACTATAATTTGCAAACGTCATATACAATTTATTGAAGTATTTTTGACATTTTAGGCAAAAATTGCTGTTTTGTATTTGCTGTTTGGGTTGGAGTCAGAGTCGAACAAAATATTGCTCGACTCTGCAGCCCTAAATAGAAGCACCAAGCAAATTAAAAAGAACAAAAAATGTGTTGACCAGTGTTACTATCAGATATCCTCCTAACTTTAATCCATTCCCCCATCGTCTCAAATCTTTTAGCCCCATATGCTGCCTCATATTTTATCGATATGTCTCTGGGCCTGATGTTCAAAAACGTCTTAATCTAGCCTCCTAGTCGGAGTTGGTATCAAAGCCCCACTTATGACAAGTCATCACGTCCGTTGGACCTTTCGCTATGTTTTAACGCTAGATTTCCTCTATATTGTGATCCATCACTTCCGATGTCAGAAACGGCCAGACAACACTTTTAAAGAGCCTTTGGACTATCTTGAGGTACAGTCCCCGTTAAGAGCTATAGCTCTCAGACACCATGGTATCTGACTAAGGCGTATTTGACTGTAAACCTTTGGCGTCCTATAACTTGCTTTGTAGGGCTTGAGTATAAATTCTTGCAGCCAATTAACAAAAAAGAGGAAAGGAACCACTACACTTTGAATTGATCCGCCCTCTATAATGTAAGGGAGATGATGGTTAACCACTATTTGTGAAATACTTAATGCCTAATGCCCTTCTTAGCGATCGACAATATGGGTTCTCCGAAAGTAGCTTCACGGATCCCATTGAAGGAAGCGGTCCCTCGACATCCGTACTCATATTTTTCAGGTGTCGTAACCTGAAAATACAACCCACGAAATCATCAACGACACTATTCACCACCAGGACAAGTAAGCTCGCAAAAATACTTGAGTTAATGGTCGCCCGAGAAATAATTCACAAACATACTGGGGTAACCCTCGTCAACCACATCTCGATGTGAGCCCATGCTTTTGCATTCTGCGATAAGATGAGAAACAAGAACAATGTTCTCTAATCTTTGTTGAGCAGGACTTGCGAAAGAAAACCCATTGACAATGAAACACATAAGGCTGCAATGAGGTCCGCAGGAGTGAGCGAAACTTTAATTGGATATGGCACAACATTTTTTCCACTAGCCGAAAATAGAATGGCGTTCCAAGCGCCTCGATCTTCTGCGCTCATTCTAAAATCTCTGACATCAAGTTTTGAGGTGTCTCCCACCACTTAATCTTTCCATCGGACTTTTGGTCTTCCCGGTTTGCTTGTACCGCCGTGTTTGCCTTCAAAAGACTTCTTTGCTGGAGCTTCTTCATCCATTCTGACAACATGACCTAACCAACGCAGCCATTGTATTTTGATGCGTGTAACTATGCTATCGTCGTCATACAGCTCGTGGTTCATACGTCGCCTATATTCTTCATTAACACAAACTGGTCCATATATTTTACAAAGAATCTTTCTCTCAAATACTCCAAGCATTGCCTCATCTGCTTTCACAAGTACCCATGCTTCAGAACCATATAACAACACGGGTAATATCAGTGTCTTGTTTAGTGCAATCTTCGTCTGTCCTTGCTATTCTTACTGAGGAACGCGTATCAGCATGTGTCATCCAGCAGAGTCTTATTCATTTAGAGGGATATCAAACTCAGACATGGCTTGAAATACCTTTGAACGTAAATGAGTATCGAAGGCGGCTTTGTAGTTAACAAAGAGATGGTAGGTGTTGATTTGTGGGCCAGGGTGGATTTATCTGGGCCAAGGTTGATTTACCAGGTCTAAAGCCGCATTGATAGGGCCCAATTAACTAGTTGACTTTAAGTTTCAATTTTTCGACAGTATCTTGTATGCGATGGGGAGGAGACTTATTTCTCTGTAGTTGGCGCATTCCGTCTTGTCTCCTTTCTTGTGTACGGGACATAGTATGTTGAGGTTCCAATCATCGGGTATGCGTTCTTCTAGCCAGATTGCGCAGATGAGCTGATGCATACGGTCTTAAATAGTTCAGCGGGTAACCCGTTGGCTCCTGCTGCCTTGTTGTTCTTTAGTCGGGTCACTGCTACTTGGACCTCATTCTGACTAGGAGGTAAACATTCTATACCATCATCAGGGATTGGTTCTGCGGTATTTTTAAACTAAAATACCTTTATACAAAATTTTAAAAATTTTTTTGGATTTCTAAATCGATTATTTGTTTTGAGGAGATTTGTGTAAGGCTCTAGCTACATATATATTTAATTTCAAACAATTCTTTGTTATGTTCAAAAGTTTTTAAACTCCTAGCTCAACTGCAAAAAAAATTATTATTCACAACAATTTCATTAATTGCCAAAACACATTTGAGCGCTCTCCCCTTATTGAACATTCATACAAATCAACTGAATAGCCATTCCACAATAAATATTGCTTCTAAAAAAAGGGGACCAGCAATAGATGGCTAAAAGCCCAGCCTACCCATAACCATTTCCCCTGCATCCTCTTTGCCTGGTGCAGTTGTCAATTTACTTGAAAGCCAACCGCCTGCAAATGCACTGAAGTGTAACATTATTGAAAACTTTTACGTTAACATCAAAAGGCCCTTCCATCTGAAAATACGCAACAACAAGAACAACACATGCCGCTGCCACCACAACAACAGCCGGCTGATGTCTTTTTACATGACTGAGTTGTTCTATTGTTTATTATTTTCCAAAAAGGGAAAAATAAAGAAAAATCACAATTTTTCCACCAAAACGCGTGCAATGCCGGAAGTTGCGTCAAAAACAACTGAACGGAACGGAAGAGTGCAAAACAAAAAGACGCAGAAACAATCACTTGTACAATTTTGCAATAACGCCAACGCTCGTCAGCAGAACCATTCAATGGTATCATCACTCTACCACCACCAAGAAGTCATCAGAATTTCCATGTTCATCGAGAAGAGCAACTTCATCACATTGACTTAAATGGTATTGGCTTGAAAACAGAGCAATGCATGGCAGCCATGCGGCCGTCCAGCCGCATTATTAGCTGTCACTATGAGGGAATTGTTTCCGCAGTAAAGTGGAAAAAAACAACAACCGGCTAGAGAAAGAACAACTTTCTCGCTTTCCATTATAACTTTTACGATGAGTTGGCTCAGTTCGAAGTGAATGAATATTTTTTACGATTGCATTGCAACAATTTAACTAAATTGCCTTTTAGCCATTTAGTAACGCATTTGTTTTTCCCACCACTCATCCTGTGTCCTTTGGAGCATTTCTTGTTTTGTTTTTTTTTTTTCATACACTCCCCCCTTCCTCATGTTGTTCATACTTCATTTGATTTCTGTTGATTTGCTATTGACTTTTCTTGTGCTGCTGCTGTTGTGCACATATCACGATTCAATAGACATTGGTTTGATATAAAAATATCGATGAAATTTTCATTTTGCTTTCAGGGTTGGGTAAGAATTTTTTCTTTTTGTTTTTATTTGACGTCATTGTCCTGTTTCTTTCGAGGGAAAGGGAAATTGCAAGCAATTACTTTTAGACCTATTTGAGAAGGAGTTGAGTGGCCATGAGTATGAGTGGGAGACAATTCTGTGGCAACAGCAGCAGCTGTAAAGTTTTGTTATCAAAAGGAAACGGAAGTCGCAGGCATTGAGTGGAAACGAAATTTGTATTAAGCTTATTTACATGGACGAAGTTGGAGACAGATACTTGTGATGAGTAATACAATAGAGTAATAATTTAAGGATATTTCTTCTAAAGTTTCTCTTCATAAGATCATCTTCTTCCCTATATTTAAATAAGTATGAACGGACTAAAGTCATCCTTCGTACATTACAACACATTGGGTATACAGACTAAGTCGTCGAAACTAAAGTTCGCTTGAAGTGTAACAATCCCTGACCAAGTTGAAGCAAAGATTGAGAACATGATTGTAAACCGTGTTCAAGCAGCAACAAACTTGGGTTTAACATTCAACTCTACCTTAACTTGGACGAATCATATATGTAAATGCAGCTGTGGGAAAAGTTCGTGGTATGCTGCGGAATATGTGGGCAGCTCGTCTGTCAACTCCTTTCGAAATTCGTATGCTTCTTGCTAAATCTTACTTAATCCCAACTCTTCTATATAATTGTGAATTATTTGCAAGTTGCAGTGCTGATGACAATAGGAAAATCAAAGTTGCCTACAATGATATTGCACGATATGTATACAACAGACCACGGTATGACCACATATCACAATTTGCTTATCAGATTTTTGATCTTTCAGTTGAAAATTTACTAAATGTTAAATGCTTGCAATTACTACATAAGGTTATTTATAACAAAGAACCTGAATATTTTTACAAACACCTACAATTTTCTAGATCAAATCGAGGGCGCAAACTGATTCAACCTAGATTTGAATCTCAAATCACTGAAAGGCAATTTATTGTAAACAGTATTCGTCTCTGGAACACCCTCCCATCATATATACAACTCATAAGCAATGCTATTGAATTCAAAAAGGATTATTATAAGTAGAAATTGTATGTAGTCTAGTAGTATAAGTTATAATTAATTTATTTATTTATTTTTTTATAAGTTATAGTTTATAATGGAATTATTTGATGAAACTGCACTGTTGTGAACCAGCACAGTAAAATATAAGATATAATCTTGTTGTGCTTGGTGTTAAATAAATGAAATGAAAAATGAAATAAAAATGAAAAAGGAGAATGTCGACGAGTCATAGTAGAAATCGTTATGCAAAATTTTAAGAAGATAGGTTGATAAACGTGTTATCAAATATATATAATACATATATATGGGAGGTATATTTAAATCTGAACATAACTAAATAGTTATGTCGAGACTCAGAAGAGACTTCCTTGTGTCAAATTTCGTGAAAATCGGTCCACAAATTAGTATATTATTACAGTATTAGTCCAAATTGGACGAACATACTTATGGGAGATATATTCCAAACTGGCCCGATTTTTCCCAAGTTTTATAGACTTCGTCTCCAAAGCAAAAAATATGCCCGTGCGAAGCTTTGAAGACGATCGTATGAAAAATGCAACTTTTACTTTTTACACAAAATAACATGGACAGAAAAACAAACGGATGCACGGGCAAAGCCAAATCGAATCAGAAAGTGATTGTGATTCGATTAGTATACTTATCCATGAGTCTCGCTCTCTTCCTTCTAGGTTTTACAAGCAAATGCACTAAGTAATAAAATCCTTTACCACAGTAGTGGTGTAAGGTATAAATAGAAGCGTTCTTAATTGATTGGCTGGCTAACTGATCACTGCTCGAACCAATCGGCTAAAGCAAGAGTCATGAAATTTAGCATTAATGTTGACCTTAGGTAGTAGGTGCGAGATAGGACGGAGCTTGGCCAAGTTCTTACGCCAAGGTACTAAAAAGTACCATTGGTAGTGTCTGACCAAAGCTATGAATTTTGGAACATGCGTTCGTTTGTACCGAAATCGGTGCCATTTGATACCTTCTTTATGGACTGAGTAAAGCTATGAAATTTGGAATGTTGGATATATATGTTGGTTGACAAAATGATTTTTTCAAAGTTGATACAGTTAGGTACCAAAAAGTATAAAATAGTACGAATTAGCTTATTTTTGACTACATTGAAAAGTGATAGCTAAACTTAAGCGATTCGAAAAAACTGATCATAATCTTGAGAAAAATACAATATGTCGTAACAAATCGTACCAGAAGGTAGATAAAACGTAATTATGGTACTAAAATTGGTACTATTTGGTACACTGGCTGGAACATTAGCCCCAATTTGTGTGGTGTTCATTGCTGCCACAAGATGCTAAGCTGAGAGCTACCGGGCGCGGATTGCGGTTGCGGATAGCGGAATGCTCTATACAGAGTAGCTGCAACAGCAGTCGCGGACAATCTGCGGAATAGAGCGGAGAGTCTGAGCGAGAGGCCGGTCGGCACCGGCTCTCTTACAAATACTGAGTACCTATGATGCTCGATATGACAAGGCGAGTTATTAGTGCCTTTGAATAAGCAATCGCCATCCAGTTCCCGCGGCGATAAGCTTGGCGAGGATCACCACCTCTATATGAAAATGTGGCTACAACAACAACGATGGAACCTTCACCGGCCTTCCTAACATTCTGAAGACAAGGTTAGGCAAAGATTCTAATATCTATACAAAAGTCCCAATATTGAAACATCAGGCAATGAACAGAGACAGGAAACTCAATGTAACCTTACGAACAGTAAGCCAATCCCAAGAAGCCCATTTACTCATGATGTGGAAGACTAGGTTAGGCAAAGATCCTAATATTGGCTCATCAGGCTGTGCAGGGACGGGAGACTCAATACACCTATCGAACAGTTCAAAAGACAAGGATAGGCAAAGATCCAATGCAACCTAAAGAACAGGGAGCAGATGATAAGACCATCACCCACTTCCAATAAGCCCTTTAACTGGAAGACCAAAGATTGAGGTCATCCAGATGAACATCTACCGGAGCAAGACAGCTACACACGTTCTGATGGGGAAAATCCGAGAGTACAGGTTTCATATTGCTTTAATTCAGGAGCTATGGACGACCCGGAACAAAGTTTCTGAACCAAACAGAAAGGAAATGGGGTACTAACAGGGTGCGGTGTGAACTCTTTGTGCCAAAGTACAAAATGTGGTGAGATTCGGGATTGAAGCGTCTCCATGGAGCACTCTTTACATGGCTATCGCTAAGTTATGTTAATAATAGCACGGTCAGCACCGAATCCGATAAGATTTAGCAATAGGTTGAAAAACCAAGGGTAAAAATTTCGGAAGGCTACTCAGAAAAAGACTTAGGAAAGACAATTTAGATTTTCCAAACTTTAACGACAATGTCAACAGGATTACGACTGCACTGGTGGGGTCTTTCGAAGATAATTGTCCTCTTCGTGAAGGAAACCAGCCCACGAAAAACGCTGGACAGCCAGGGAGATTCGCAACATTGGGAAAGAAGTCCGCAGACTTTATAAGTTTATTGGGATGTGTATTACACACGGCTCTAGGAATACAATAAGATTATCAGAGTGAAAAAACATGCCTCATGAATGATTTTCTGTGAACAGGCCGCTAAGGACGACGCCAAAATGAAATAGATTCTCTCAGAAACCCATGTCCGAACTGAAACGTTAGTAGAAGACATGGGAGTGAGAGCAGAGACAACGGAGAACATTGTGAGGCTTTTGATGAAAACACATTTCCACATGATATGACAAGACTCACTGAGGCACCGGAATCTTGGAATAATGAGGTTGATCGAAGGCTTATCATTACAGAATTTATGGTAAAGGAAGCCTTGAAGAGCTGCTAACCTTTAAAACACTTGGGTGTGTTTTAAAGCAGAGACAACGGAGAACCTTTTGAAGTTTTTGATGATGAAGATTTCTCGCGTTACTTCAGAAGGATGCCAACTATCGGGCGCCCTATCTGGGCACTATTTTCGTAGCCAGCCTTGGACTTGCATATACTCCGAAACGAAAGCCTGGCTGGAGGCAAATGTGGTATTTATACCCAAGTCCGACAAGGCAAGTTATACGACACCAAAGCCCTACAGATCTATATGCCTTACGTCCTTTCTATTCAAACCTATGGAACGTATTGTGGATACCATGATAAAGAGTAGAACATCCAGCGAAATACTCAAAGAAAAGGTCGGTGGAGACTGCCCTGCTCGAGGCTGTGCATGAATTAGAAGAATCCTTCGATGCCAAGGCGTACACATTGGCGGTAGGCATATAACATCGAGGGAAAGTTTAACAATGCGCGGACTGACACTTATCCAATCCTTTGACCAGTTCCACGTGGACGGGGTTCTTAAAGACTGGGTAAATCGTATGCTAAGGAAAAGGTGGATAAATTGTGGGTCGCATGGCATAAATATAAGGGAGAATGTGTCACAGGGGAGAATTTTATCGCCACTCTTAAGGGTGACCACCATAAATAACCTATTACGAATGCTGACTGAGAAGGGTTTTGAACCCTTCTGTTACACAAACGATGTTAGCCTTCTTAGGGGTAAGGATGCGAATCAGCTATGCAGAAGTTCCGAAAGAGTCATGGAGATGGCATACGAGTGCATAGATTGCAAACTGCCTGTTCACAAGGAAGACGAAGGTGGGCTTATTTGAGGCACCACGTTTCCTCAATAGAACGATTTGGATATCTGGCAAGGTCAAATACTTATGAGTGCTCTTGGAGAGGAAATCGAATTAAAAGTGTCATATTCAGGAGCGTACCGAGAAGGCGGGCCGGGCCGAAGGCTCGAAATGGGACCTGAATCCTAGATTATCCACAGGCTACACAGGATCGTTTTTAGAGCAATACTTTCTTACACCTCAGTATTTTGGTTGACTGCGATGGAGAAAATTACAACATAAGAATATTACAACAAGTTCAGAAAAAATGTTGTCTTGGCAAAGCCGGAGCGATAAGGAAAATGCCCCGAAGGCACTAGAGAACATTCTGGATATCCAAACCATAGACACACATATTCAGTCTCAGGCAGCAACTGCCGCTATGAGTCATGAGGCGTTGGGAGGATGGGTAGTGGATACTAGCAGTCACACTATCGCGGTATAATCGAGGTCTCGATAGAAAGCCTGGAAGGAATGGAAGAGGTTTCGGATCGGATGCCTTAGATCACACTTGAGGTCGAGTACGTGGCACTGCTGCCAGTGGCACAGTCTTTGTTTGACGGAACTCCGGTATTGCCACCTTAAAGATCAAGCTACACAGATCGATCAAAGATAAAGTACATAGTGGGCGTGGGGGATTGCATTGAGATCCCAGGGACTGAGATTTGTTTTCAAATGCCTGACCACAAAATGGTGCTGCAGGCGAAATTCTGGGCGATCAAGGAATGCGTGAGGTGGTGTGGTGTTATCGCGAGAACGTTGAGTGTGAACATCTTTACGGACAGTAAACTGGCCATCAGAACAATAACAAACAGGACGGTAAGGTCAAAGGAGTTTGGAGTGTAAAAAGGAGATTACTGCCTTTACTGAGGAATGCAAGATCCGTATCATTTAGGTACCCAGGCGGTGGCGGAGTAAGGGGGAATAAACGAGCAGACGATTTGGTAGTAAACCCGAACCTTTTCGGGTCGGCGCTGTCCGAGTCAAGGGCGTGAGTAAGGAACGTTCGGTGGGATGAAAATCCTTTGCGGAGATGCGGATCATGAGAGACGAAGTTATTACTGAAAGGAAGTAAGAAGGAGGTCAGTATAGCTGTGGGTATCATAATAGGACACAAAGGACTACGATCTCACTCATACAAAATCGGTTCGGAAAGGGCTAACATGTGTAGGCCAAATGGGGAAGGTGAAGAGACAATTAACGGCATTTAGGTGGAGATACAATACCAGACATGAACCAACTTTGGGGAGTGGTATGGAGAATAATTAGAGATTTTGTAAGTAGCACTGAATTCCTGACTCAGATTTTCTTTTCGATGTTACTTTTTAGTATTACTTTCGAAGGATTAAAGTTAGGTGCTTGAAATTTTGTACAAATACATCTTATTAGTGTAGGTCGGTTGGGAATGTAAATGGGCCAAATCGGTCCATGTTTTGATATGGCTGACATATAAACCGATCTTGGGTCTTGACTTTTTGAGCCTCTAGAGGGCGCAATTCTTATCCGATTTCATTTCCAAAAACTGCGCCAAGTATGGTTCAAACCGGTTCATAACCTGATATAGCTGCCATATAAACAGATCTCACTATTAAACTTCTTCAGCTTATAGAGAGTGCAGTTCTTATCCGATTTATCTGAAATGTTGTAATTATCGTTAAGGAATGATTTCCAACAACAGTGCCAAATATGGTTTACATCAGTCTATAACCTGATATAGCGGCCACATAAACCGACCTCCCGATTAGAATTCTTGGGCTTCTAGACGTCGAAGGTCGTATCCAATTTGGTTGAAATTTAGCATATGTCGCTCTGGTATGTACGGTACGGTCTCATTCGTTTCATAACCTGATATAGCTGGCATATAAACCGAACTCCCAATTTGACACTTTGAGTCACTAGAGGTCGAAGTTCTAACTCGAGTTACTGTTGCTGGCTAGGTTACTTTCTAGTTTTTAGAGCGCACAACAAGTCGATTACTGGCTTAGGTGTATGTCCATAGTGGCATGGGGCGGATTAATATATGTACCCTCTTTTCGACCTAACCTACTGTTGCTGGCTAGAACAGACGTTTCAGTAATTGTGTCCGTCATGCCAGGTCACTGTCTGATCGGAAAACATGCCAACAGACTGAAGGTTGCCAGTAACGACTTTTGCAGGAGCTGTAAGGAAGAAGAGACTATGGGACATCTGCTGTGTGTATGTACCACACTAGAACTCAGAAGGAGTTCCACTTTAGGGTCTCATTTCTTTGAGAACTTGTCTGATTTACCGGATGTGAACATTCGCAAGTTGTTTGTCTTTTTTAAGCGATCTGGATTTTTGGAATTTGTACGTTAGGGTACTAAAAGGTACAAATGTATTTATTTTATGTATTGAGCACTCAAAATTGTGATTCAGTTACACCTTAAAAAGTATTTATTTATTTCGAAGAAATTGCTGAAATTTGTACTCCTAGGTACTTAAGTAGAAAATGGTACATTCTTTACGAATTTATCCAAAGCCCTTAAAATTTGGATACTGTTACTCCTTGACAATTTATTATAGTTAGGAAAGCAAAAGTTAAGTATGGTTCCATTGCTCACTGCAATGTATGTATATATGCTAGTTTTATAGAAAGCAAAGGGAAGGGGGTTTTGCTTCTGATGAATTAATTACCAATAAAAAAAATTTTCGATTTTTGAACCTTTCTTACGATATTAATAAAATTATACAAAATCATCCTTTTTGCAGAAAATCAGATATGGTTTTATTTTATTAAATCAGTGATATGCAACCATTTACGTAAACCTTCATGTCAACTTTTTTGACACCTCAAGGATACCAATAATTTTACGTTTCCTATGGACGCGCATTCACGTGTAAATAATTCCTGTTACAATTGCACATTTGTTCGGCATTTTGTGGTGTCAGAAAAACTGAAATGTTAGCTGTCATATCACAACGTATGCATCGCATAATTTCTCCGAACTCTCAGGAATATGTCCATCCAACAACAAAAACTCTGAAATATTTATGGGAATTAAAAATATAACAATTTACACTTTGTTAACGAAAAAGTAAGGCTACAGCTTGGCTTGTAGGGATGTACAGGGTGGCTGATGAAAGCCGCTACCAAAAAAAAATGTAATAACTTTTTTTCTATTTAATAATAATAATTTAATAATTAATTTAATTAATTAATTAATTAATTTAATTAATAATAATTTAATAATTAATTTAATAATTTAATTTAACATGAATAAAAGAAAAATGTATTCCATACACCGAAAAAAAAATGTAGCAATATTCATCATTGTAGCAATATTCATCAGCCACCCTGTATGTAAAAAATCGAAATACACACATTGGTCTCTTGGAAAATATTTGTGTTTAAATCGATTTGAATGTGCCAATGTTAAAAAATACATGCATATCCGCCATGTCCTTTTACCCACCCTAATGCGATTATCCTTTTTCTCCAGAGCATGAACTATTGTTTGTTAAAAAAAAATGGGATATATATTCTAGACATATTTTTCGCTTTTCAAATTCCGAACTTGGTTTGTAATCGAGCAGAGAAAAAGCCATCAACATTCTCGGCTGCCATATCTGTGTGCCGTCTGTCTGTGAGCAAGTATGAGTGCGGACCTGATGCCATTGTGGCGGCCAATTCGTTTTGCGATCTGTCAATGTCAAATGCATGTCAAAAAAAGCAACATTTTTGTTCATTTTAATTTTCAGTTTTAATCGCGGCGGTGTTGGTGCGCTCAACGTTCGCTTTCGCATCTCCCATTCTTTGCCATTGTGGGTGTAGTGTACTCCATTTTTATCCACATCTACGTCAGCCTATCAAATAGCTATGACAGCAGAAGGACAATCATCACAAACAATAACGCAGTCGTTGGTGTTAGCGGCGTCGTCATCATTCTCATCATCATCATCGATTTGTTGACGGTGATAATGTCACTTGCAAGTGTTGGCTCAATTGTATTACTGGCATTGGAATAAAAATAGAAAAATTATTAAAAATGGCTGTTTGGTTGCCATATGAATAGGGTTTATAAACTGGTGCGAAAGATTTCGCCATTAACTGTCGAAAACACTAAAATGCTTCGACTCGTATAGTTCGACAGTTCATCGATATAGGCTGATTTTATTAAGGTAGAAGAGTTATTATCCTTATCATTTTAGAATATAGCTTTGATATGGACCAAACCAGTATGGTTCAAATCGGTCCATGTTTTTATAAAGCTGACATATAAACCGATCTTGGGTCTTGACTTCTTGGGCCTCTAGAAAGTGCAATTCACATTTGATTTGGCACAAATTTTGTACAACGGCTCCTCCCATGGCCTTCAACATACGTGTGCAATATGGTCAGAATCCATCTATAGCTTGATACAGCTCCCATATAAACCGATCTCCCGATTTCGCTTCTTGAACCCCGAATCGGACTATAACTTGATATAGCTGCTCCTCCGTCCTTATTCATTATATTGGGTTGCCCAAAAAGTAATTGCGTATTTTTTAAAAGAAAGTAAATGCATTTTTAATAAAACTTAGAATGAACTTTAATCAAATATACTTTTTTTACACTTTTTTTCTAAAGCAAGCTAAAAGTAACAGCTAATAACTGACAGAAGAAATAATGGAATTACAGAGTCACAAGCTGTGAAAAAATTTGTCAACGCCGACTATATGAAAAATCCGCAATTACTGTTTGAGCAACGCAATACTTTGTTTGCCTAAAAACAGATACTGCGCAAATAACTCGACAGATGCGACCATGGTGGAGGATATATATGATTCGGTCCAGCCGAACTTAGCACCCTCTTACTTGTTTTTTAATATATTAGTGACCATTAGGCGAAGAAAGCTGGATTTCATGATTTTTGCATACAATAGACCCTGCTGTCATAAGAAGTTGGATTATTGCCATAAATTTCTTTTTTTTATAGAAACCATCAAATGCAACAAAACTTTAAAACGGACTCCAAAAATCTCACTCCTAAAGAATTTTGAGAACTTTTTTCGTTTGATTTTTGGGATATAAAAAATTGCCGCCTTTTGACAAACCAATTTTTCCCCCAAAACATGATGGGGAAAATTTTTGTAACTGGTTTCAGTCGTCTACTTTACGCCAATCCAAATTTCATTACGATACGTCTTTTCTAACTCGAGCTAGAATTGTTCTAAGACAGTTCCATTCTTGGGTATTTTTCGTTGTTAATGCGAACCGGGGCACATGCAGCAAGAGCGGTTGCCGTTGTCTAGCGTTCGAAGCTATTAAGACAACTTCCAAAATATATTTGCACTGTATTGGCAATCTGTATAAAATTCAGCTCTGACTTTATGACCAAATGTCAACGCCAATGTGTCAATTCCTGCACCCAATCGCTACCACAATTTTCAAAAAAAACAATTTCACAATAACAAGAATTTTGGCAATTTACGATTTTGAAAAAATGTGGGGAAGGCCTCCCCCCTCCCCGAATAAAATCCTGCCCACGTCCCTGGTGTGAGCTACATCTAAATCTGAACCGAATCCGCGCAATCTTCTTAGATATTGTGGTAGTCATCGAGGAAAGCGTTGTCCAAATTTTGGGAAGATTGGTCAATAATTACGCTGACAGTGGCTCTAGGAGTGAAAATCGGAAGCTATATCTAAATCTGAACCGAATTCGCGTAAACTTCATAGATATTGTGGTAGTCATCGAGGAAAGCATTGTCCAAATTTTGGGAAGATTGGTCAATAAATACGCTGGCAGTGGCTCTAGGAGTGAAAATCGGGCTATATCTTAATCTGAATCGATTTCTATGAAATTCAACCGTAATGTCAAGAGTCAAAAGAAAATCCTTCCTGCCTTAACAATGGGTCTATCTCTTTTTCTTCTGGGTGTTACAAACAAATGCACTAAGTTATAATACCCTGTACCTCAGTGGTGCCGAGGGGTATAAAAAGTCTTGCGCCAATTAAGGTGCAATAGTAACCCATTATTGGAAATTTGGAATTTTTGTTGAGACAAGACTGACTTTAAGAACCTTCCCTAATGCCTAATAAAAACCTAAAATAATAACCCTTTTGTATATGTTTTTCTATAAACGCTTTTGTTGCGCTATGTGTGTATGATGTATGTATGTACGTACTTGTGTATGGTGACGGTAAAAAATCGGCGTCCACATTCATTTCATTGACATCTAAATGGTGTAAAATTATCCCTGAAGGCGATGAACTGCACTCAAATCTCAGCACTTTCTATCTCATGGCCATGGGGTAATTATTTAGAGTTTTTTTTTTCCTTCGTTCCTCCCACCCAACATTAATTGGAAAATATTTCGCTCATATTTTCTGCTAAGGATTACATTGGTCTTTTTTTAATGCAAGTTTCATATTTCAAATGGTCATATATACAGCGGGAATTACTGTGTGTAACACTTTTGAGTCTTTCTTTAAGGAGACACCCGAGAAAGAACAATGTGACACTTATGAAAATTAAAGGGGAAGGCGTTAGTTTTGTACAATAAATTATCACAATTGTTTGTTGGTTAGAAAATGGAAGGAGGATTTATGATCGTATAGGGTGGGAAGCAAAAATGTAATGATACAATGCGATTCATGTTTTTTGAGAATTTCTCAACATGTTTTAATTCTGAAATATATATCAATTTGAGTTTAGACATCACACTGCACCGAAGAAGGAGCAACGAATTTCATCTGAAGGAATTTCAATACAACTTTATCTTAATAGTCAACATTTTGAGTCAAATATCTCTCTGTGTGAGTAAATTCCTTCTTAGGCCCAATCGTAGGTATTGAAGCAACTCTTCTCAGCAATAGCCCTAAAAATACCAAACTTTTTTTTGGAGAAAATAAGTCAAAACTATTTTAAGCGAAGACGGTTCAAAACAATCCGTTCTGATTTCTATGAAAATCAACAATAATATCGAAACTCACAAGAGAATACTTACTTTTTTCCTAAGTTGGCTATCACATAGCGTTGGTTCCACTAGCCGAACTCAAAATAGATTTGCCTAGATCCTATGCGCTCTGGAGGCTACTGTAACACAAAGGTTAACATGTCCGCCTACGATGCTGAACGCCTGGGTTCTAATCCTGGTAAGACCATCAGAAAAAAATTTCATAGGTGATTATCCCGTCCTGGGGCTGAATACATTTGTGAAGTACTATGCCATGTAAAGACTTCCCCCTCAAGAGTTGTCGCCCTGCAGCTCGCCAACCTATGTGCGAAGATGAAAAAAAAACCAAAATTAGAAGTAGTTGATGTTTCATATATCAAAATTTAACTGATGAAATTGCATTAAGTTCATATTGAGCTCTCTTATTCCAAAATATGAGACTCAAAAACGTCTAAATCGATTTTTATGACTTTTTCACAAATGGTAGAGAATAACGTACTTCAATTTGTGATATCCGCGAGGGGGGCGGACCACCACAAAATTTCCAAAAACGCCAGTCTCGGAGTTGGGTTCGTCGATTTAAGGGAGACTACTACTAACTACTAAATTTCCCATTAATATTCCTTAAGGAACATGGGATGCTTCTCTCATATCAATGAGTGCAGTCCGACTAAAGTTTAAGCTAAATGATAAGGGGCTTCCGGGTCCGAACGACGTGCCGCATAGCGACACCACTTGAAAACGAAGCTTTAACATGGGGGGATACCTCACAAATGTATCCAGCATTAATTAGTGAGGGGATAACCACCGCTGAACATTTTTGTTGACGCCGGGATTTGAACCCATGCGTTCGGCGGCCTTCACCTTATGGTAGCCCAAAAACTCAAAATTTTTATAAAACTTTTGGGGTTAAATGACCGTGGGGGATGCCAAACCCTAAAACCCACGAAAACTGAAATGTTTACCCATTGCTACAATATGTGTATCAAGAGAAAAGTATTTAAGAGTACGAACTTGATATAAACATTTGGTTTTTAGGACCAAAAAGGACATGTTTACCGATTGGGGCAAGATGGTAATCAAATAAAAGGTAATTGGAAGTGGAATACGAATCGTATATATAATTTAGGGTTAAGTAGGACCGCCCCACCCTTAAACGGACGTGTAGGCCAGCCGAAACATTAGGGAGTTCAAACGAAAGTTACTTGAGGGTAGAATGCAATATATAAATAAAAATTTGGGGTATGTTCCAAAGAGGGTCGCCCCACCATAAATTTATGCCCCAAATGGACTTGAACAAACACTTAAGGGTGTAGCGAAACACACCGGGCCAACTGGTAGAACATAGACTAAGGTCCCAACCACCGGGTATGCGTTTCTCTAGCCAGATAGTTCATACAACTTATCAGCGCATCGCTTCTGTTCTTAAATAGTTCAACTGGGAAGTTTTCGGCTCTTGCTACCTTGTTTCAGGGCACTGCTACATTCCGACCTGGCGGTATACATTCTATACTATCAGGGATTAGTTCTGCGTTAACCTCTCCGCCACCATTATTGGATAACAGGAGCTGAAAAAAATATTATTTGCATAATCTAAGCATGTCCGCCTATGACGCTAATCGCCTGTATTCTAATCCTGGCGAGACTATCAAAAAAAATATATTCAGTAATGATTTTTTTCTCTTAATGCTGGCGACATTTGTGAGGTACTATGCCATGTAAAACTTCTCTCCAAAGAGGTGCAGCACTGCGGTACGCCGTTCTGACTCGGCTATAAAAAGAGTCCCCTTGTCTTTTAGAATATTCAACCTGTTATCAGATTTGCTTCTTAATCTCTGCAAGAGGACCACCAAAGCTAACAATCTGACGTCTCACAGTAGGATGGAATCGAAATAGCTGGTAAAAAATGTTATTTGAGAACTGATAGAGATAACTCTTTGAAATGCGAAATGGTTGGAGCGAAGGTGTTATCGAGCACTTTTGTTAAATTTTAAGGCCCTAGGTGGTCTGGGCGCCTCTTGGCATCGCCCTAAATTTGGTCACCTCAACGTTTAGAAAAACTATCCCAGCTGCTTTTTTGACTTTCAAAGTGTATAACTTTTGACTGAATTATCCAATATTGACGTATACTGCAGCAAGGTCATTGTAAATTTTGTCATCAATCCAAATCATTAAAATATAAATCCTACCACAAATGTCTTCGTAAATCGCAAAATACTTGGGGATTTGGAAGCACTATCCAGCAAAAAAAGAATTTTGAAAACCGGACCTACCACAAATGTCTTCGTAAATTGCAAAATACTTGGGGATTTGGAAGCACTATCCAGCAAAAAAAAGAATTTTGAAAACCGGACCACAAATAGATATTTGGCATACCCAACAATTTTTCGAAATAGTGTAGGGTATAAATGGCGTAGAATATAAATAGCGTCGGTAATAGGATGCACTTCTGCTTTATTCCTTTATCGATCCCGAAAGGTCGGATCACTTTTCCTTTGAAACATGCTGAAACTTCTGCATTTCTATACAGCTCCCTAATTAGCGTCACGATCTTTTCTTGGATGCCCTTATTCAGCAGCGTGCTTCACATAGAGCTTCACGGAACTATGTCAAAACCACGCTCGAAATCGATAATTAAAAGACATAGGTATAGTCAATGATTGAAAGGTTAAGCTGTGCAGACTGTTCATTGAACAGAGTTAAATGAATATACACAAGGAGTTGCTGGCTGGAAATCTCTCTGTTTCTTCCACAAAATACACTGAAGCAGAAGACTTGCCATTATCTTATTTATTGCGTTTAGCACGGTAATCCGTCTCCAGTTTGTACAATGGGTGACATAAACCTCCTTTGGGTTCGGGACCATGATTCGCTTGTTCCATTCTGAGAATACAGTGTTTATATCACAGGCCTCTCTGATTATTGGACTGATTGAGGAAGAAATGGGGTGTGCCCCATAGCGCAACATTTCGTTATCAGTGAATAACGTTCCTGCCTCACTAGTTTAAGAAGACAATTCAAGCTTCAGACAATCAGAATACAAATGTCACATCATTGGACGACCATTATAATCAAAACCATTGTGAATTACATCCTTTAAATCAGTTCAAACAACTTCAACTCTTCTAAACTCAACCTGATGTGGGACTTCGGTGGATTTTGACCAGTTGTCTAGGAAAGAACACAAAAATATTTTCTGCCAAATTTCTTCTAAATACCAAATCTTACTTCTTATTCCAACAACAGATTCCGTTGCCATAAAAAAGTTCTCCACCGAATTCTTTCCTTTTGAAGCATACACCAATGAAGTTAAAGTTGTTGTTGTACCTCCCGTTTGCCTTCATAAGCAATATTTACTTCAATACCATTAAACTCTAGCTTCATCCCCCAAAAAAAAACTTTTCTTCTTAAACAAAGCGCATTCGTACCCTTTTGAGTTAATTGAAAGTGGAGTATTATATTGTGTTTAGCCTAAATATACAGTTTCAAATAACTACTTGACAACATGGCGTCAATTTGAATGACATATCATCATCGTAATCAGTGTCGTCGACCAAAACAGCAGCATCAGCAAAGCATTAAAGCGGCCTTTTATCCTTTCGTCATCGGCTTCATCATCAGCATCATTACCGCCACATATGCACAAACGGCAACAAGCAATCCTTCACCCCTTTTATTTTAACTCAAGACGGATAAAAAGGACTTAAACTTAGTCCTGCGCATACAAAAACTCACAATGTCATAAACAAATAACGATTTTCTGCTTAAATCATTAATATTTGCTTATTATATTTAAGCAATAAAGAGCCGCTATAGAATAACCAAACAACGGCGGCAATCCAAACCCCCACCCCCATTGGCATACAATCCATCAAAACGAACAATGACCCAGGCGTAGGCTGGAGATGTCTATGCATGCCACAGCAGCTCGAATGAAAATAATTGTCTTTAAGGCATCACAACACAGCGAAAAAAAGGTAAAAGGATTTGTCTTTGTTAGAACTTGAGGCAAACATTTTGCAGATCGATCATTTAGAGACCTTGCTGGGATACAAAATTCAGGCTCTTGGCATTCCACCCCCTTTTGCATTGGGTATGCTATAGCCGAAGACATTCTTTTGTTGGATAGTTATTAGTAAAATGGAAAGAACAAAGTTCCTTTGAAAAATACTGGCAAAACTGTAAAAGGGGTGATTTGCCGTTTTAAGAATTATTTTTATGCTAGTAAGGCGAAGGTGGATGTTGGCGGTAAAGATGATTGCTGTGATGATTATGATGGTAGACGCGTTGACCCGCATGCAATTTAAGCTTTGTACAAGAAACGCACTTGTTCAAACACTACCTTGCATTCCCCTTCCTTAGGTGGATAGTTAGGAGGATGGTGTAATGATTGTGGGGAAATTATCTTCACCAAACTGAAACATACGGAAGACGAATATATCACGGAATGGTCACTGAGTTGACGGTGAAGTTGGGTGGGTTGAGAACGAACCTAGGGAAAACTAGGATGATATTTTTTATTTCACTCGGAGATATAAAATATTGGAATTAAGACTCCAGTCTCTTCCACATCGATTCCTCATTACTCTGTAAATATTAAACGCCTAATCATTGATTCGAAAACGTACTAGGAAATTAAAACAGAGGAAATAAGCTGTATGTTCACTTTCTACTACTGCAGGAGGATGTTCAGCAGGAAGAGCGGAGGTAGCTTAAAGATTCCATTAAGTAACAGGGGATACTTCTCTCATATCAATGAGTGCAGTCCGATTCATGTTTAAGCTCAATGATAAGGTGCCTCCTTTTTATTGCCGAGTCCAGACGTCGTGCCGCCTAGCGATACTACTTAGTAGAAAAGCTTTAACATGACAGGATACCTCACAAGTGTAGCCAACATTAATAAGGGAATAACCACCGCTGACAATATTTCGGATATTCCTACATGGGGAAGTTATATGAATACAATCCTAAATAAATAGTAGAACTCGTTTCTGGGAGTTCAAGAAGATTCAAAGGCTAGCTTGTGTAGGAATCATAGAATCGTTGAGGACAGGCTGGTTTGAGTGTTCAAAACGAACAGAACTTCAAATATTGGAACTAAGATGAGTATGGCTATAGTTCCTTTTGGGTACGATAGATGCCCTGGTAAAACTGAGGTAAAGCTACCGATCCAAGATTTGGTGGTAGATGCTGCGATTGAGGACTATGGGACCTTGATCCTCATGTATAGCTATAAAATGAGGACATAAGCCGATCTCTGACGAGTGTACGGTCTTTTATGGGAAAGTCTATCATAATGATAGTCACAATCCTGGGAATGTTTCTTCTGCCTTCGATACTTTCGATTTATAAGTGGTCAGTACGAACGAACCTTGAACTTGACTCAGAGACTTGAATTAGAGGACTGTAAGGATAAGGTCGTAGTGGAATTTATAAATTCCCTAAATGAACTCTTAGTATATTCTGGACAAGATGACATGTCAAGAAATGAGAAAGAATGTTAAAGTGTTAAGTTTTTTCCTTCGAAAGAGAACCAGTTGTCAGTCGCTTATACGTGGCATTTATCGACCACTGAATCAATTCAAAGAAATACCGATTGAGTCACATCACATCACGCATTCCGTGATTGCGCGGATCTATGCCTGGAGTACCATATTATGGCCAGGCAGTTGAAAACAGATCTCCCACTCTGACGTCTAGCTTTGATCCATATGTGTAGTATGATCTTCCAGATAGCAATACCAGAGATCCGTCTATCCAAGACTGTCTCGCTGGCAGCAGTGCCAATCTTAAAAAAAATCCTAGCAAAACAAAGGCATTTTTATCGTCGTACTTTTTTTTAGTTTCCCCACCCTGCGGCTAAATTAAACAGTATCAGTATAACGCTGAATCTGCCTACAGATTCGTTAGTCATGCTAAATTTCCCATCAACTCACGGTAAGAGTCGCAGCACATTACTTCGTCAGAAGCATTAAATGTAGAATTGCAATCAGGACACCAATAGTTAATGTGCGGATCTGATGCACTTATTAACCATGGTTTGTATCCGTCCACCAAAGTCCAACACCATAATACACCCTTCAACTGCAATATACCAATAAAGTGTGAGCAACGACTTAAAATTCCAACTGTTGACAATGATTCTTCCCCTTCCTACAATGTAGATTTTAACGTTCAATTTCGTCCAGTAAAACTTTCAGGTATTCAGCACTTTCAGGAAGAAATAGTTACGAGATGGAAAACATATAACTCCCGAAAAGAACAAAACGGATTTGCTCGTAGACCATATGCCTCAGCATATTTCGTCGTAATGCAAAAGCCTTCCAGATGGATGCTTTGAGCATGTTGGGAACTTCCTCCCATCCGCATTAGCAACACTGACAGTATATGGCAACCAATTATGGCGCTACCTTGCCATTTGGAAAATTTCTCGCCTCCAGAAGCTTCTGGAGTAGTCCATTCACAAACTTTTTAAATTCACTCTTCTTCATATTTTCTTAAATGTGAGTAACGATGTCTTAGATCGGTGAGACTAACCAGTTTTGCGAACAACCGCGTCCGTCGTAAAAAATATTGAAAAAAATTATTATTTTTGATAAGTCAAAAACATGTTAAAGGGTGATGAGGTCGACCGGGCCGAACCATATATACCCCCCATAATGGGTGCCATTTGTCAAGTGCTTTGTCCGATATCTATTTACAGGTAAAAGAAGGAAGTATTGATCGAGATGATACTTGGTTTGGATATTGGAGTTTATAGAAGAAGACATTGTGCAAAATTTCAGATAAGAATTGCGCCCCACAAGGGCTCTAGAAGTATATATCGGGAGATCGGTCTATATGAGGACTGTATTAAGACAAAAACCGATTTTGACCATATTCAACACAGATGTTGGGAATCCTAACACAAACCATTGTGCCAAATTTCAGCCATATCGGGTAAAAAATTCAGCTTTTTTGAGCCTTAGACTCTAAATCGGTAGATCGGTCTATATGGATCGGTCTATATCAAGATATAGTCCCATATAATCCATCTTCGATCATAACTTGCTAATGTTATGATCGAAAGATTGTAGGGTGATTTCAACAGACAGATGGACTGACCGACATAGCTAGATCGCCTTAGGTTTTCATGAGGACCAAGAATATATATGCTTTATAGGGTCGGAAAAAACTGTTTCAATGTATTGCAAACGGGATGACAAAATGAATATTTACCCGGTAAATTGGTTAAATACCCGGTAATTAGCCCATACATACCTAAATGCTGGGCTTTTATAATTTTGCAGTTATCTTGGGCAAAAAAAACATTTTCCGAACAATTTTTGATGATTTCGTATTCTTTGTATATTAACCTGACCTTCTGATTCCATAAAATCGCAATTTTGTTCTATATAGCCGATATATAGACCAATCTCCAGACTTAAAGTCTTGAGACAATAAATTGGTCATTTTTCATTTGATTTCCTTGAAATTTGGCAGAGTGAGTTCTGGTAGACCGCTATCCATTTTTGTGAAATGTGGTCCAGATCGGTCCATATTTGGATATATTGGGTTGCCCAAAAAGTAATTGCGGATTTTTTAAAAGAAAGTAAATGCATTTTTAATAAAACTTAGAATGAACTTTAATCAAATATACATTTTTTACACTTTTTTTCTAAAGCAAGCTAAAAGTAACAGCTGATAACTGACAGAAGAAAGATTGCAATTACAGAGTCACAAGCTGTGTAAAAATTTGTCAACTCCGACTATATGAAAAATCCGCAATTACTTTTTGGGCAACCCAATAGTTGCCCTTAGACCGATCGGGACCACACATTCACCACTTGAATTGTGGCGTGTTTGGTCTAGATGGGACCATATTTCTGTATAGCTGGTTTAAGATGAGAACAATCCATTTCTCATCGGATTCGATCATAACTTGCTAATGAACAACAAAAAAAGAAACTGTGCAAAGTTTCAGCTCAATATCTTCATTTATAAAGATTGTAGGGTGATTTCAACAGGCAGATGGACTGACTGACATAGCTAAACCGGGATCACACTTCTCACAAATGGGTAGAGGTCCACCAGAACTCACTGTGTCAAATTTCATCGAAATCGGATGAAAAATTACCAATTTATTGCCTCAAGACTTTAAGTCTTTAAGATTTCATTAGAAACTATCAGCAAATTTATAAATAGCCGAAAAAGGTATTTATTGGGTAAATACCCAAGCATTGGTTATTTACCCGGTAGAAACCCATCTCTATCCATCCTTCGATGGTGGCTATAAAAAGTGATTCTCGCATTTCAAATTTCTGGCAAATCAAGAAAAGATTTAAGCTTCTCAGAGCCATAGAAAACTAATCAGGAAATCGGTTTAATAATCGTATAATAATTGAGGGTACTAAGGGTTCAAGATGCCAAATCGAAGAACCAATTTATATATGACTCATTTACAATCCCTATTGACTTACATCACTTAAAAGTAAGAAGAGGTGCTAAGATTCAAGTGGATATCTTTATTCGCTCGACCACTATCGTGATTCCAACATATAGACGGACATTGCTAAATCCACTTAGAATGTCCCGAAGACTAAGAATGTAAATACTTTGAGGGGTCGCAGAATGATATTTCGAGGTACCAAATAGAATGTTGTTCCTTCTACGAACATGTTTTGCTGCTATTGTGCGACAATGATTTGCAAAGAGTCAGCATTACCCCTGGCAGAAGCACAACCACCAAAAGTGTATTGCCATCACTATCATACAAATCATGCAATCTTCGGTTGCTTAAAAGAATACCCAAATGCAATCATAATGCAGCTAGAACTTAAAAAATTAGGTTTGAGGTCCTTTGACGAAGTCATTGTTTGAAATAATGAGCATTATATATATTTGCATTGTACAAAGATGTACTACCAGCCAACATCACGTACATATATCCTCATGCTTGCAGTCGTAAACTTAAAACCTCTACCAAACAAACCATCAGTGAATAGCAGCCCCTTCTGCTAAAGGAGTAGTAAATATTTGAACATTCAAACATGAAGGGATTAAAGAAAGGCAAATGATTGCTATGCCTGTGATAGGTGGAAATACGTCCTTGCACATAGGCACATTTACATAAGAACCCCATTGAGTATGGATTACAAAGGCAACTCTTGTGTTTATGCTGTTCGAGGGGGTAAGAAACCAACATAAAATTGTTCGCTTTCGCTGTTATATGGTTTGTATTTTGCAAAGGTAAGAGATCACAAACAAAAGAAAGCCGACTGAAGTTAAAAGTCCACCCACCGTCATGGCCAGGAACATCCTTTTATGTATTTCTTGTAGCAAAAAGTGCGTGTACGCATTTTTAATTCAACTTAGCTTGATTTTGTGTATTTCCTACTCATTTGTAAAATGGCCCCAGTACATGTTTACCATTCCCATCTAAAACACCACAAAAAGCCCTCATTCAAGTTTCACTTATCACTCACAATTTCTGACACATTATTTTGGGGCGAACAATACAGACAAAAAGGATTTAACACATTACAATGTTTACCATACTCCAAAAATGCGGAAAAACTTCTTTTGAAGGGCTTGAGAAACAATGTATGCGGGGGAGTTTTCATTATGGTAGGCTTGGTAAGGTCTGTTGTAATCTCCTTTAAACAATTAACACCTTTGCAATGGTAATCGTTGGAGGGGGGATACATTGTTATATAAAAACGACACATGTTTATGGTGATATTATGCAAAGAAGCGATTACTTCAAATTAAATTTGCTTTTAAAAACTTTTATGAGGGGATAATAAAATACTTTGGTTGTAGTTTTTTAAAGAAAAAATTTCTATACATTTTCTCAAAAGCCAAAATATCAAGAAAAACAATCGGATATTGCCCGACGGCAGACAGTAGGGTTCACTGTTTCTATTGTAAATAGAAAAACGAAAGACTATATATGTTAAAGTTGGGCAAAAAATTTGAATTTGGTACAACCTATTAGAAAAAAATTGTTTAATACTTTCAGGAGTAGGCTAAAATGACTCCAAACAGCCAACCGCTGTGGTAGTGGCATCGGACCGTATTGTATTCACCGTCAAGTCAAGACCCAAGAGTAGTCAAGAGTAAAGCTCCAACCGCACCCCCAGTCATCACACAAACAAATGAGGAAGAGAAAATCAGAGGAATGCGCAGTTCGTCCCAACCCTTTAAGCAAAGGTGGTGTTTCCGGTTCAGATTCAGACAGCGACAATGTCAATGAAACAGTCATCGCAGCCTAATCAAGAGATGAGGATAGCGGGATGACGGCAGTACTGAGCGATGGCTTTGCTAAGTTCACAAGAAGACCGAGAGGGCAATCCGGATCAAGACGATGGAGACAGGATGCTGAAAGCGATAGAACTAAAATTCCAAGCACTTCTACGGAAGCTGGAAAGAGAATCATATCTCCTGAAGGGCATAACACTGCTAAAACACTGAAAAATATAAAAAGTTCCCCGCTCTCAAGTACTGTGGAAAGACCAAGTCAGCTCTCTCGCAATGAATACTCCAGACAGTGTCCTGCGGAACAGCACCGAAGGAAGCGCGCACGGTCCCTGAGTCTTCATGGAGGACTGTGACTTCACGAAAGTGGGAGATGGTCGCTGAAAAAGGTAAGGAGCCGCCCTCTTACGCCTGAGTGGCTAGGAATCACAACAGAAATGAGCTTACTTATGCAGTCATCAATATCGGCAGTGCATCCGGTAGGGTTGCACCAGATCACCGGTCCCAAGTGAAGGATCTGGTTAACGAGCGGGTTCTCGAAGAGGGTCCACCCATACAGATGATGAGCTACGAGTATGTCTCCTCTATACTTTTTCTCTATCCTTACGCTGCGCTTTGCATCACTAGAATGTATTGATATCGTCAAAAAGCTTTTTGCTCGTCGAAAGTATCCACACTCCCTAGGACGCAAACCTCGATCTGGTGAGAAAAATGGGCATCCCAGAGTTGACCAAAGCGACAGTCTTCATCGAGGGATGGGGAAGAAAATTCGCGTCGGAACGCATGTTGAGATTCTAAGGCAAGCAAAATCAAGCTTTTGTCGTGGAGAAATGAGAGGTCTTGCACAGGGAAAAGAAGGAGGAAGAAGCTCTGCTCAAATTGAGACATCAGACCTCATATTAAGCCATCAGATCGTCTATTGGCAGGTGACTCCATGCCGAGACCAAAGCAAATACCTTAATATTAAACATCAGGCAATGCAGCGACAGGAATCTTAATACAGCCTAACGAAAATCACCCCGACAATGGAACCACTACCGAATATCACGATTCGGAAGACTACGATATTCCCAGCCGATACGGGATAACTATGAGCACCACACAGGCTGGAACTTTGAGCTCCGACTTGTGTGGTGTCCATCGTTATCACGGGAAGCTTAGCTGAAAGATACCGGGCGCGTCCATAGGTTGCGAATTAGCTGCAAATGCGGCCGCAGGCAGGCAGCGATTTTCGAGAGGAGAGTCTCGTGAGCAGTCAGGTGGCACTGGCTCTTAATTAAATACTGATTGCCAATGATACTCGAGATGACAAGGCGAGTTATTGGCGCCTTCAAATAACCAATGGTTAACATCAGCGTCTGTTCCCAGGTTAGGAGCGGTTGGAGGCGAGCGTCGGATCTTGGAGCAAGCGACTTGCCACAACGAGAGATACATGTGAATCCCATAAAACCCATTAGGTTGGGGCTCTGGGCCAGTAACCCGCTTCCAGAAATCTGTGAGAACCACTATAAGAAAAAAAGGAATAGTAAAAACGGACCCCCCATACAGCCAACGTTGACGACCCACGCAAGCGAAAAAAGGATCATGATTTGCGGATCTGCATCTGGAATGTTCGCACTCTCTATAGAGAAGGTGCAGTATACACGCTGACGGATGTATTAGAGAAGTACAAGGCAGATATTACCGCCTTACAGGAAGTGCGATGAACTGGGAATGGCGTCACTACAACACCAAACGGTGACGAACTATACTATAGCTGCCATAACACGAGGCATGAATTTGGCTGTGGATTTGTGGTTAGTCGGATACTGAAACACCTTGTCTGCAGCTTTACTCCGGTGGATGAGAGGCTAGCCACATTCAGCATAAAAGCCAAATTCTTGAACATCAGCCTTATTTGTGCCCATGCCCCGACGGCATGGGCATTAGGTAAATGGCCCCTAATGGCTCACTGGAATATTCAATCGAAATTATTTCATTTCACCATACAAATGTAATTACATGCCTTAAATGTGCAATATTACAACACTATTATAACCATTCACGCAACACCTACCAAAGAGCCAGTTGAAAGCTTTATCCAGCTCAACTAACACAATGGCTATAATTTATACAAAATTATTATATTTTACAATATCCTCGTGTGCAACACCCCTAAAATTGTGCTTTAATTTTTAATTTACCAAAAATAAAAACGAAAAGAAATCACCTACACGAATATTCATAAATATTTGAAAGAAAGCGAATGACAACTTTTTCCTTATTGTGTGTCATATGTTGTGCCTGCCATTCTTCTTCTCTGGCTCGTCTCGAGTGTACATTGGGATGACCCCTAGCAGTTATGCCCTTTGTTTTTACCTTGTGACTGCAAAAATCCTCCCCCAAAAGCATACTCCACATACAGACAAATAAAAAAAAAATATATTGGAATATTTAAAGCACATTTTTAGGCCTCGGGGGGGATTGGTGAATATAACTGTCATTCATATGAGCGTGTGTAGACACTTTGTCAGGCATGCAATTCATTTTTTGCTTTCTTTTTTGCAATTTTTTTAAACACTAAAAAGGGGTCGATTTTGCCTTTAGCAAATGAAACGAGACGCTTTCGATGGGACAGCGAAAAAATGAAAAATGCAAGTTAATGTTGTGCAAATTAAGACATTTTTTATATGAGGTTGTGCTTCATGCGTTCGCTCGCTTATGGATACCATTTTTGTTCATGCTTGCACCAAAAATAGCACAAAAACAAATTGCCATATGTTTAGAACTCCCCCTGAAAATCACAAATGCAAAGACAAAAGTTGAGTCAAACCGGCCTTTTAATGCACTACAGTATATATTTAAGTGCATCCAAAAGTAGCGGAGGCACTGACATACCGCTCTTTGGTCATCCAAAATATTAGAAAATTTGGTTCCAAATCATTGCATTCCACGAGGAAGCTCTGTCCCTTGTGTGTAATGATTTCGTTTGTTTTAAAGTACCATTGAACTTCGACGTGCATTAGTCGCTTTTTTTAAGCTGATAGACGTTACAAACAAATGCAATGACATATTTCACCACTGTAGACATGTAGGGCATATATACGCAAATAATCATACATCAAGTGCCAAAGGAATGTTCACAGGAATTGGAGCGATTTTATGTGAGTATGAAGGGCATAGAAGTCATGTTTTGCCCTGTTTATCATAAACCCACGAACAAAAGCCCCTTTTCGGAGGTCCATTTTCCTAAACTAAAGGGGTTTGCAAATTTCTTTAAGGGAGGGAGTGAAAAAGGTCTCTTGTTTTTTTCTCCAAAACGAATTTTGAATATTTTTTTTGTGCTTTTGCAAAATTAGACTGAAACTTAACAAATGGAGGGGATTTCCCGTTTCACATGGGGGTTTTGTGGATGACTACAACCATATCAGTTGGCGGTAGGTATGAGATACATGTCAAATTTGCTCGGGCATTTTTCACATGAGTTTTTTTTTTACAATGTTTTCACTTTCTTCGACCAGTTAGTTGGTTGTATGGCTTTGCATGGAAATGGTAATTCAGTTTAAGTAGTCACTTTTTTCGGTGGGGGGGGAGATAAATACTAACATGATATTTAACTGGCGATATGGCTATACAAAAGGCGTTGCAAGTTATATGGAAATTATAGACAATTTTTCTTATTCACACACCCCAAAGGGGAGTGAAATAAATGGTTGGACATCAACTTGTGAATAGTTGAATATGCATAACGCCCCCTCAAAGAATGAAAAGGGGTACAGAGTTTTAATTTCCGTTTTTTGATGGTGGAAAGAAATGACTAATTTTTCAATTTTTTGGTTACAAAAATTTTAAATTTCCAAAAGCAAGGGGGAACACATGCCTGCAAAACTTTTTCAAAGATTTGCAAATAAATATGGAAATAGAAGTGGCTTTTCAGCAAAAAAAAAATAGGATTGGAATTTATATTTATCACTAGGGAAGCCTTTATATTTATCACAATGGAAGCCTGAATTCTAATGATTATAGTTGTTGTTGTGACAACAGTTGCTTAGTTTCTATTAAATTTTCTGATCTAGGAAATCTATAACTTGGATAGGGTGCTTCCAGAGGGATCTTGCTGTCAGTCTTTTACGATTGGCAGGGCACATTTGTAGACTACGTATGTCATGTGGTCTCTGGTTGCAAGGAGGGTTCAATAGAAATTGAGAAAGCTGCAGCTTGTGGAACGTAGTTGAGCCAGAACTCTAAGAATTCTCCAGAATTTCTAATTTGCCGGGGGTTGGTGTGCAAGTACAGCATTCACTCTGTAGCTATTTACCACTTCCACTGCAATATCATCGTGAATGCTTGTTAAAGTTGTCCGAAACGCTGCTTCATCCAAAGGCTCTCTTTTGTTGCGATGTACTGCTCGCTCTAGAACACGAAGATCCAACTTGACGTTTCTGAAATAAGAACAGTAGAATAGAATCGAAAAAAAAACTGCTAAAAATATGCCATTAGAGAACGGATAAATATAACTCTCTGACATTTAAAATGGTTAGAGTTCAGGTGTTATCGAGATCGTGTGCAATATTTCAAGGCCCTTAGTGGTTCGGGAGCCTCTTACCAGAGCCCTTAATTTCGTCAACTCGGCATTTGGAAAAATTGTTCGGGCGGCCAAATCTTCATATATGGTCCGATTCCCAAAATTTTACCTTTACTGGATAGCAAATGCAAATGCAAATTTTGCCCATGAACATTCCATTAAGGAACAGGGGAAAACTTCTCACATATCAATGAGTGCTGTTCGATTCAAGTTTTAAGCTCAATGATAAGGGGCCTCAATGATGGAGGCCAGCGTAGAGCAGAGGTTAGCATGTCCGCCTATGGGCGACCTCCTATTACTTGGACCTAATGTTTTAAGCCATATTTGGAATCTACTGCCTAATACTTTTCATTTGAGTCCCATATTGACATGAACTTTGAATATATCTGTTTAGAGGAGTTTTGGGGTTGGGTGCCCCGCTGGGTACTTGGAGCCAAATTTGAATACCATATTCATTTTCTGGACTCCATTACCTTTCATTTGATACCCTTATTGTGCCCATCGTACCATTTTCGGATATGGGTGGCGTTTTTGGGGAAAGGGGGGGGGGGGTGGGGTCCCCCCCACCTGATATCTAAAAATTATATAGCCTTCCTGTTTCCTTCTAGACAAACGTACACAATCTATGAACATTTTAAGAAAATCGGTTCAGCCAAGTATCATATAGTCAAAATGGGTCTAATTGCGTTTTTGAGGGGTGGCGCGACCCCTTATACTTCGATCTGATTTTGTATGCCAGATTGGAAACACATCAGATTGGTCACATCGGACTTTTGGATATAGCTGCCATATAGACTGATCCGGCGATTTAGTGTCTTAAGCCCGTAAAAGCCGCATTTTTTGTCCGATTTCGCTGAAATTTGAAACTAAAAGTTGTACTAGGGGCCCCGATATTCAAACCAAATATGGCTCATATCGGACCATATTTACATAAAGCTACCAAATAGACCGATATTCCGGTTTAGGGTCTTATGCTGGTAATAGACACATTAATTATCCGACTTCGATGAAATTAGGAACAGTGAATTTTTTATGCCTCCCGATTTCCGACTCAAATATGTTTGAGATTGGACCATGTTTAGGTATAGCTGTCATATAGACCGATCAGCTGATTTAGGGAATTAAGTCCATAAAAGCCGCAAATTTTATCCAATTTCGCTGACATTTGAAACAGTGGGTTGTATTAAACCTTCCGTCATTACACCTAAATATGGCGCGGACTGGACGATATTCAAATATAGCTGTCATATAGACCGATCTGCCTATTTGCGGTCTTGCAAATTGCAAATTTTACCCATGAACATTCTACTAAAGAACAGGGGCAAACTTCTTGCATATCAATGAGTGCAGTCCCATTCAAGTTTAAGCTCAATGATAAAGGGCCTCCTTTTTATAGCCGAGTCCGAAGGGCGCGCCGCAGTGCGACACCTCTTTGGAGAGAAGTTTTTACATGGCATAATACCTCACAAATGTTGCCTGCATTAGGAGGGGAAAGCCACCGCTGAAAATTTTTTCTGATGGTCTCGCCAGGATTCAAACCCAGGCGTTTAGCGTCATAGGCGCACATGCTAACCTCTGCGCTACGGTGGCCCCCATTTTCGATTTGCGGTCTTAAGCCCATAAAAGCCACAATTATTATCCGATTTTGCTGAAATTTTAAATAGTGTGTGGATTAAAGCCTACCGATATCCGACTCAAATATGGTTCAGATCGGTATTTATTCAGATATGGTTGTTCCTTAGTGGAATGTTCATTGACAAATTTTGCATTTTTGCCAATAAAGGGTATTAAGCTCATCAAAGCTAGATTTATTACCCGATTTCACTGGAACTTTGAACAGTGACTTTTAGTAAGCCTCCCGTCACCGGTAAAAAGCAGATTTTTTGCCCGATTTTGCTGAAACTGTGACTTGTGTAAGAGTTGTTAGGACCTGTATCAAATATGATCCAGGTCAGCCCCCTATTTGCATTTTGCTATGAAAGTGGTAGTGGAGTTTTTATTAAAGAGGATGGTTATTTTATTCATGATGTTGGATATTCAAAGTTCGACACGGCCGAACTTAAACCTTTTTCCCTGTTTTTTTGATTTTATCCCACTGTGTTAGTTATTTTGGGGGATGAGATGCCCTCCAGGTGACAGCATATAGAATATAGAAATTTTGCTTTTTGGATAAATTGTGCAGCGAATATCCGAGCCTTCTCCTTATTATCGATAAAGAGAGAGGCTCTCGCACCAAGCCTCTCAATAAACCTGAGAGCGATGTGCCTTTTATTACTCCCACCTCTTAAAGAGCTTATTGGTTTACCAGAGAAGGCCGATGGGCTAGGGAAATTAGAGACATGCAAAGATAAAAAAGATAAAGCCTTGTCGTCAAGGCTCGAACCAGGTTTATTCGTCATATGCTCCTGCATACTAGTCCACTGTCGGCTAATGGAGCTTGATGCACCAGCTCCATCAGTCGGGGTGGCAGTAGCAGATAACATGCTACAGCCTGATACCACCAAGACAGTTGTTTTGTCCTTAGCTCTAGATCTACCGCTTCACTGGAAACAAACGCAGATCATTAACCTCCTAGTGGAAAACATTATCTATAACTTAAAGTTATTTCGAAAATATGGAGCGTACTAAAAAAATTTCCACTCTACTCAACGGTTGAAGCAAATATGGAAACCATTAAACAAAATCACTTTACGAAGCATTATATTACAAACTGCGCACTATACATTCGCTGTATATGGGTGAAATTAATACATGTGCACTTGCTTTATAATCTCAACGATGAAATCCAAATATTTGCTGCCCAAACACATAACTAGTGATAGCTTGCAATCCCCCCTTTACATTGCACCCCATCATCTCGCCCACGAATATCAACCCTTTACTGTATAGTTTCTTCAACCACAACGTCGAAATTTGCAAACTGAAAATGAAATGCTTTCAAATTGATGTGAAATTCGATATCCATTTAGAAGGGTGGTATGCGGGCTTCAATGGGTTTGAATAGGGAAGAAATGTTGAGTATTTTGGAGTATAACGAATTGAGTGCCGAAGCTAATTTTGAAATGGTTAAAGTATGCAGTGAATTTAAAAAAAATTTTTTTTTTATTTTTGGGACTTCAATGTTTATTTTAAGTGATAAAATAAATAAATACTTCAAACATTTAATTGCAAAAGGTGCTCAATATGTTTATTCATTGCGGCATGAAAATAGTGCCTTTATATTGCAGCGGTGGTACTGGTATTGTGACCTAATTTCGGAAGAAGTGACTATTACATACTTCGATCATGTGAATTGACGAGAAGATACCAAAAACTTTTTGGAGATGTCTGAGGTCTCACATGTATATATACAGTGACGCCGAACTCCTGGGTTCAAATCACGATGTGAACGTCAGAAAATTTGTTAGCATTGATTATCCCCTTACTAATACTGGCTACATTTGTAATGTATCCTGCCATGTTAAAACTTCTCTACCAAGTCGTGTCGCTATGCAGTACGCCTTTTGAACTCGGCATTAAAAAATAGGTCCATTATTATTGAGCTTAAACCTTAATCTGTCTTCAGTCATTACTATGAGAGAGGTATCCCCTGTTTCTTAACGGACTCCAAAAAGTGATTCTGAGTCGATCAGTACACTTATTAATTGGTCCATCCCTCTTCGTTCTGGGTTTTACAAACAAAAAACAAGTAAAAAGGCGTTAAGTTTGGCCGGGCCAAACTTTGGATACCCAGCACCTCGGGTATATATGTAAACCACCTTTCGCCAATATCCGGCGACTTAAAAATCCGTCTAAGACGCAGGTTGTTCTTTTCAGCAAGAGATACAAGTTACCCACAATGGAAACTGTCTGCTTGGGAGAAGAGTGTTTCTTTTACAGAAAGCTCAAAATACTTGCGTGTTTAACTGGACATGAAATTGACCTTCAAATCGAAAATTTTGGAAAAGGCAATAAAGACAATTCTTACCTTGCCATACAACCGTTTGCCATGGGATTGCTATATGGTGTTGAGGTCTGATGGACGACTCTTAAAAAGTACACCTACTGTTCAATACTCAGCCAAATCCAAAGGATGGCTACTTTGTGCATCATGGCTGCACTGAGGAAGACAGCATCTGATGCACTGAATTTAATGCCACACCTAATACCTCAGGTCATTAAGGCTAGACAAATTGGCGCGACCTCTGGTCTTAGGCTAAGGGAGATTTCTTTTACAGGTAGCGATGTTTACACATTGCCTGAGCGGCTTTTTGATAAAAAGTACTGTACGCTATTGTTGATAGAATCGATTGGAACTGCAATATCCCTGGTTACTGAAGTAACATCGACTTCTACATGAACGCTTCCAAACTATTGGGTTGCCCAAAAAGTTATTGCGGATTTTTTAAAAGAAAGTAAATGCATTTTTAATAAAACTTAGAATGAACTTTAATCAAATGACTACGGGCAGCCATATTCAGATTTTGCTTAGGTTAAGTATAAGTGGCAGTCTGTCATGCAGACTCACTTAGACGTTTTCGTCCATTGTGATGCCACAGGAACGGGACAAGGAATTTGCCTTCTAGTTCCTACTGTTGAATAACACAGATCGCTTTAAACAGCCCAAAAACTTGCATATATTCACATCCTCTAAATAAAAAAAGTTCTCAAAGAAATAAGAACCGCCATCCGTCCGTGCGTTCCTCCGTCTGTCAAAATCTCTATAGGGGTCGAATAAAGTATCCGCTTGAAATTTTGCATAAAGACCTTTTGTTGATGTTAGTCGTGATTATTGCAATTGAGATATATCAGTTCAGATTTGGATATAGTTTCGATATAAACCGATCTCCTGATTTGATTTCTTTAGCCTCTGGAAGTCGTAACTTTTGTCCGATTGGGCTGAAATTTTGCACGAATTCTTGTGTTGCGACTTTCAACAACTGTTTCAAGTACGGTTCTAATCGGTCAATAATGTAATATAGTTCCCGAACAACCGAATTGACTTCTTGAGCCCCTAGATGCCGCAATAGTTATCCGGTTATCCGAAGTGCTTTGTTATGACTTCCAAAAATTGTGATAGAGCGGCCTAAATCGGTCATTAACCTGATATGGCTGCCTTATAAACCGATCTCTCGATCTAACTTCTTGAGCCCCTGGAAGCAGCAATTTTTGTCTGATTTGGCTGAAATTTTGCAAGAAGTGTTGTGACTCCAACGACTAGACCCAGAGAAGACTGAAATATGCCTGTTCACGAGGAAGACGAAGGTGGGCCCATTTAACGCACCACGTTTCCTCAATAAGACGATTTCGATATCTTTCAATGTCAAAAATTGTACTTAGGTGTGATCTTGGACAGGACACTGAATTGGAAGTGTAACATTCAGGAGCGTACTAAGAAGGCTCACAGATTTTGGGCTCTATGTAGACGGGTCATTGGCTCGAAATAGGAATGGGAAAACCAGGACGGTGAGGTCACGAACAGTCTTGCAGTGTAAGAAGGATATTAACGCCTTCTCTGAGGATAGGAAAATCCGAAAGGGCAGACGATTTGGCGGTGAAGGCCAGAGGACTGCCGTCAATAAACTTGGTTAACCCGAAGCCTTTCGGGTCGACGTAGTCCGAGTTAAAGGAGTGGGCGACGAATGCGCATGCAACGCTGTGGATCAGCAAAACGGTCGGTAGGACGGCCTATGGAGGAATCCAGATCGTGGGAAGACGAGGCCAGTATAGCAATTGGTATCATAACGGGACACATAGGACTAAGAGCTCCTTGTGTAAAATCGGTGCGGCAAGTGATATCACGTGTAGGGCATGTGGGTAAGATGATGAAACGTTGGAGCATTTTCTCATTGCCCGGCTTTCGCGTCCAACAGTTACCGGTACTTAGGTGGAGACACAATATCAGACATGAACCAACTTAGGGGAGTGGTATTGAAAACAATTAAATATTTTGCAAGTAGCACGGAATTCCTTACTTAAAATTTTCTTTTTAGAGATTACTTTAAAGTTTTTAAGAGCGCACAACAAGCCGATTACTGGCATAGGTGTATGTCCATAGTGGCATGGGGCGGATTAATATCTGCACCCTCTTTTCAACCGAACCTAACACCTTAAACTAAAAATTTTCTTATTCTTAAAGTTTCTTTCTTAAAATGTTCATACACTTCTATGGTTAACACTTCATACAACAAAACTCCTTCAGACATTTGCATTATCTTCGATGCGGCACTAAATAACAGAAACCGTCTCTTGTAGCCTTCCCTGTGATTGACGAGTGGTGGGAGTATATTCAAGTGCTTCTTGATACCTGCTTTTGTCTTTGATTTTCGAGAATGAGTGGGATGTGGTATCGAAGTAAGAACCTTAACTTTGAAATTGCTCGCTCAACATGTTATTTTTTACGCACGTTTTGTTTCCTCAGTTACGAGCATACACTTTATTTTTTCTTTAGCGTTCCTTGCCATTTTCACACAGAGCATCATCCTGGGGGGGTATGGGCTGATGATGATGATTTTTGCCAACAATATCAAGCGATACTCTTGAAGTTAACAATAGAAAACTTCTTTTGTTTTTTCTACGTTGTCGCATGCTTTTGGGTTGGAAAACAGATATGGTGTAAAGTTAAAAAGTTCCATGTTATAAACTCCCACAGCTCATATCAATTTTAATATAGACAGAAATGTATATGATACTTTGGAGTCCTTTTTTTCTTGCCTTTCCTGCGAGAACTCCTGCTGCCGGAGAGGCGTCCTAAATCAAAGAGGATGTGTTTCTTGCTGTTGCTGAAATGGAACGCAACAACACTGTCTAGGATGTTGCAAAGGATGTGTTAATGTTTGATGGAAATATGGTGCAGGATATGCACGACTAGTATTACGTTGTAAAGTATTTCTTGTCAAACGGGAAGTGTCTCAATGTTTGTCAATTTCCAAATGGAAAATATGGAAATTTTTTCCAAGCTCCCCTGGCGGTTTTCCTTCTACGCAGTGTTAAAAATAACTCTGATCGGCAATTAGTTTAAAGGCTCCACACATAATTGCCGTTACAAAACGTGAGATTTTTTTTCTCAAATTAATGCCCTATGCTCTTACGTTTTTTTTTCATCTTCTTCCTCGAGGATCTCATAGAAAATCATCAAATTATTTCAAGCATGTGTTTTGAATACACAGCTAATTGTTTTATGGGTGTTTGCTATTAGAGGATGTCACTTTATTCCTTGCAGGTCTCTAAGTCAAGCATGTGTGTGTTTGGTTATTTACTATTCCATAACATATGGCAAATCCTTAAGTGGGCTCATTGAGTTTTGTGACACATTTTTGTCATAATCGTTGAAAGGTGTTCCTTTTTCTCTGCGTGATTGGAGGATGGTACTCAAATGTTGTTGGCAGTCCTCATAAATTAGAATTCCTTTTTTTTATTTCTGACAGAAATTCAATACAAACATGATACTAGTACATTCAAATCAGATCTTTTAGAGTTTAGAATTTCTATTTTGAAAACATGTTTCTCAAATCACAAAGGATCTTACAGAACTTTAGAAAGAAGAAGAGCAAATTATGGAAATTTTTGGTCATTCAAACTCTGAGAAAGGAAAAAATGTAGAACTGCTAACATAAAAGAAAGCAATATAAAAAATATTTTATAGTTTTGCTCACAATCCACAATCCGAATATCCCTTTCCTAGTTTATTTTTATTCACAATCATATTTTCATACAAGTTTGCAACCCCACATTCGTAATTATTATAAAATTTATATGCGTTGCTGGGACTTCATTACATAAATTCAACGAGAGAGCAAATAAATATTTTACTTACTTTAATTGGCTATGACAGAATATTTGTTCCACTAGCCGAACGTAGAAAAGCGTTCCAAGAGCCCCGATCTTCTGCGCTCACTCTAAAATCTCTGACACCAAGATTCGAGGTGTCTCCCACCACGTGATCTTTCGATCGGGATTTTGGTGTTTGCCTTCAAAAGACTTCTTTGCTGGAGATTCTTCATCCATTCTTCTTCCATTGCACTTCGATCCGTGTAACTATGCTATCGTCGTCATACAGCTCATACAGCTCGTGGTTCATACGTTGCCTATATTCTCCATTATCGCAAAGTGGTCCATATATTTTACGAAGAATCTTTCAAATACTCCAAGCACTGCCTCATCTGCTTTCACAAGTACCCATGCTTCAGAATCATATAACAGCATGGGTAGTATCAGTGTCTTGGATAGTGTAATCTTCGTCTATCAAGAGGTGGCCTTGTTTCTAAATTGCTTACTTGGTCCAAAGTAGCATCTCTTTGCCAGTATTATTCTTCGCTTTATCTCAAAACTGGTGTCATTCGTTTTGGTTACGGCGGTTCCGAGGTAGATAGTGTTACTGACTGTCTGAAAGTTGTGGTTCCCAACTTTCGCCATTTTCTTTATCTGCTCGATTGGGTAAGGCTTTTTTGGGAGTTGAAACCATCCATTTTGTCTTATCTCCATTTACTGCCAGACCCATTTTCACTGACTCTCTTTCGATTATTTCAAAGGCTGCAGTTACTACTTCCGGTGACCGATCTATGATATCGATATCGTCGGCATAGGCGAGTAGCATGTGCTCTCTTGTGATTAGTGTGCCATATCTATTTACATCTGCATCTCGCATAATCTCCTCCAACAGGATATTAAAAAGTTCACACGATAGGCTGTCTCCTTGTCTGAAACCTCGTTTGGTATTAAATGGTTCGGAGAGATTCTTTCCAATTCTTACTGAGGAACGCGTATCAGCAAGTGTCATCCTGCAGAGTCTTATTAATTTTGCAGGGATACCAAACTCAGACATGGCATGAAATACCTTTCAATGTAAAGGAGTATTGAAGGCAAAGAGATGGTAGGTGTTGATTTTTCTTCCTGGGGCCTTTTCCAGGATTAGGCGCAGTTTGAATATCTAGTCCAGATTGGGTTTACCAGGTCTACAGCCTCATTGATAGAGCCCAATTATCTTTTTGTCTTTAGGTTTTAATCTTTCACACAGTACGCTCGAGAGTATCTTGTATGCGATGGGGTGGAGACTTATTCCTCTGTAGTTGGCACATTCCGTTTTGTCTCCTTTTTTTGTGTACGGGACATAGTATGCTGAGGTTTCAATCATCGGGTAAGCGTTCTTCTGACCAGATTGCGCAGATAAGCTGATGCATACGCCTTATCAGTGTGTCGCCTCCGGTCTTAAATAGTTCAGCGGGTAACTCGTCGGCACCTGCTGTCTTGTTCTTAAGTCGGGTCACTGCTACTTGGACCTCTTTCTGACTAGGAGGTAAATATTCTATACCATCATCGGGGTTTGGTTCTGCAGTATTCTCTTCGACGCCAACGTCGGACACTAGCAGTTGGGTAAAAAGTTCTTTCCATATCCTCAGAATGTTATCTATGTCAGTTACCAGATTTCCTTCTTTGTCTCTGCAGGAGGATGTGCCTGCACCAAGGCCATTGGTTTCATGTTCTTTGGTAGAATTTCCGGACTTCATTCTGACTCCTGTACATCTCAATTCGCTCACACTCACACTCACGTCTTTCCATTTCTTTTTTCTTTCTGCGGAATAGACGTTTCTCCTCTCTCCTTTTCTCCCGATACCTTTCCTTCATCTGGCGCGTTGCTACTGATTGCAGGGTTGCTCTATATGCCGCATTCTTGGCTTCAGTAGCATCTCGACATTCTTGGTCGTACCATGGGTTTCTTGGAGGAGGCTTCCGGTACCCAAGTACAGATTTCGCGGCATTTTCCATGGAGTGGGCAATAGTTTGCCACTGTGCCATTATGTCATCGGAACAAGGAGTGCTTTCATCAAGCAGTTGGGTCAGTCGAGTGGAGTATGCCGCTGCCATTTGTTGTGTTTGCAGCTTTTCAATGTCCAGCTTCCGTGCAGTGTCAGATCGTACTTTCCTCACCATGTTCAAACGGGTGCGAACCTTTGCTGCAACAAGGTAATGATCCGAATCTATATTTGCTCCACGGATCGATCGTACATTTAACACGCTGGATGAATGTCTTCCATCTATCACAACGTGATCAATTTGGTTCCTCGGGTTTTGATCGGGTGACAGCCATATGGCTCTGTAAATATTTTTGTGTTGAAATCTGGTGCTACTAACTACTATGTTTTTTGCCGCGGCGAAATCAATCAGCATCAACTCATTACTAGACGTTACCTCGTGGAGGCTAAACTTTCCGACTGTTGGACCAAAAATGTCTTCCTTCCCAATCTTCGCATTAAAATCTCCCAGAACGATTTTAATAACATGGGCGGGACAGCGGTCATATTCTCTCTCAAGGCGCTCGTAGAAAATATTCTTGGTCTTCTCGTCTTTGTCTTCCGTCAGGGCATGGCACAAATAAGGCTGATGTTGAAGAATTTGGCTTTTATGCGGATTGTGGCTAGCCTCTAATTCACCGTAGTAAAGCTGGAGACAAGGTGTTTCAATCTCCGACTAACCACAAATCCATAGCCAAATTCATGGCTCGTGTTACGGCAGCTATAGTATAGTTCGTCACCATTTGATGTTGTAGTGACGCCATTCCCAGTCCATCGCACTTCCTGTAAGGCGGTAATATCTGCCTTGTACTTCTGTAATACATCCGCCAGCGCGTATACTGCACCTTCTTTATGAATAGTCTGGACATTCCAGGTGCAGATTCGCAAATCATGATCCTTTTTTCGTTTGCGTGAGTCTTCAACGTTGAGAGGGTCCGTTTTTACTATTCCTTTGTTTCTCATACTAGTTCTCATAATTTTCTGGGGGCGGGTTACTGGCCCAGCGCCCCAACCGCATGGGTTTTGTGGGGTTGCACATGTATCCCAAGTTGCGGCGAGCTGCTTGCACTAAGATGATAATGGTTAGGTTTAGTTAGGTTTAAGTGGCAGTCTGTCATCAGACTCACTTAGACGTTTTCGTCCATTGTGATACCACAGGAATAGAAGAAGGAAGATGCCTTCTAGTTCCTACCGTTGAACCATCCAGATCACGTTGAAAAGCCCAATAACTTGCGAATGTTCACATCCTCCAAATCAGACAGGTACTCAAAGAAATGAGAACCTAAAGTATAACTACTTCTGACTGCCGTTGCGGGACACAAACACAGAAGGTGTTCTATAGTCGCTTCTTTTTCGATGTCTTCATCACAGTTTCTGCAAAAGTCGTTGCTGGCAACTTTTAGTCTGTCAGCATGTTTTCCGATTAGTCATTGACCTGTCATGACGGACACAATGACTGAGACGCCTGTTCTAGCCAATGACAGCAAATCGGTAGACCTCTTCAAGTCAAGATTAGGCTACATAGTTTTGGAATGCGTACAGCCCCCTCTTTGTGACCATCTATCATTCGTTGTCCTTCGAGCCTGGTCCTGAAAATTTAGCTAAGATGTTGCTAGAGGGATACCCACAGATTTCAGTATACCTCGAATGTGTGGGGTAATTCCTTGTCTCGCAAGCTCGTCCACTTTACAATTCCCTGGGAAATCTCTATGGCCCGGCAACCAGAATAGGTGAATTTTGAACTGTTCAGCCATCTCGTTAAGAGATCTGCGACAGTCGAGGGCGGTTTTTGTGTTCAGAAATACGTTCTCCAGGGATTTAATGACTACCTGGCCGATTGAAAGATATTTTTGCCAAGGACATTATATCTAAGCCATTCCACCACTTCCTTAATTGCACGCTTCTCCACTTGATACACACTGCAGTAGTTGGGTAACCTTTTCGATATGACCAGTTCTAGATCTTTAGAGTACACCCCAAAGCCCACTTGGTCGTTTAGTGTGATACCATCCGTATAGGATTCTATGTAACTTCTGTAACCAGGGACAAAGTAGTTCCAATCGGTTCTATCAGGAATAGTGATACAGTACATTTTATCAAAAAGTGGTTCAGGTAGGGAGTAATCCACACTGCCTGGAACATCGAATATTGTATCGAGGATAACACAGTGTCCGTAGCCGTCACATGATCAATGAGAAAGCTCCCTTAATCTCATGGCAGTGGTCGCTGAAATTTGGGTAGCCACGATATTCAGAGGCATAAGACGTAGCATTAAATTCAGTTCATCAGATGGTGCCGTCCTCAGTGCGGCTGTGATGCACAAACAAGCCATCCTTTGGATCCGGTTAAGTTTTGAGCAGTAGGTGGACTTTTGAAGCGCCGTCCACCGGACCACAATACCATATTGCATTATAGGTGTGACAACTGCAGTATATACCCAATGCTTTGAGCAGTAGGTGGACTTTTGAATCGCCGTCCACCAGACCACAACACCATATTGCATTATAGGTCTGGCAACTGCAGTATATACCCAATGCATGACTTGCGGTCTAAACCCCCAATTTTTGCCAAGGGCTTAAACATAGACTATCAAGTCTTAGAATATCAAGATCGAAAACATATATAAACAATACTTTAATAGGTCTCAGGTGATATTTCGATGTTATACAAACGGAATGAAGAAATTTTTATTTTTATCCTATGATGGAGCGTTTAACAAACTCACAAACTGTGATCTCCTAAACATTGGACAATAGTTTAATATAGCATTACGCTTCCCACAAAGCTCAGAGACTACTCCTTTTATTTACGTCACAAACGCATATCCTATCTAACAAATTAAATTTTGCCCGAAATTTAAACATTGTCCCTTATTATATTCTTCCCCTTAGGAACGACAAAATTATATCTTTAGAAATTTCCTACAAATCAAACCCACTAACACCCATTCGCATATAGGTACCACATTTGCATCCTTGCCAATATAAGGATTCAAATTGCTGCACTAAATTCATTTCCCAGAAAACTGACACCATTTCATGCACTACCAGACAATTTTCAACTTCATTTTGTTTGATGTCAATTTGGCTGGAAAAAAATGTCTTCCATTCATTGATGCCGCTAAATTGCAATACCCACCCTTCTTGTTTTCCTTCCACAGGCATTCTTTCAGAGTTCCAACCAAAGGAGCTCCAAACTAAAAGTATATGACAGATATGAGGGGACAAGAAAGAATTTTGTGAAAATTGAAACGTAAATGTGACATGATACTCGTGCACTAATGCAGAAACACTTTGAGCCAGTCCCAGTTTTATTCTCATTCCTAGCAAAAAATAAAAGAAATCACCTATGAATTCTTTGCCAAACTAAAAAGAACATTTTCACATGACTTGTCCTACTTTCGGGGAGTGGATATGAAAATGGCATAAGACTCTCTATACAGCTAAATTTTTGCTTGCGAACATGGGGACACATTCAAAAGAAACCAGGGCAAAGGGGAAAACAAGGAATTAGAGGACAAATAGAATGTAATAAAGCAGAAAATGCAATTGTAAATTAAACAACTATGATTGCTATTGCTTCCCTGACAAAAAAGAAGACGATAACGAAGAAAACTGGGGAAACCTGCTACAAAAGCCTTTGTAAGCTTTCAAACTAATTGCCTTAAGAAGTTCTTTGGCATCGACTGCTGTGCCTCAATAAGGGGTTCCATATCATTGCCCGACGATGTGGTTCTTTGAATAGTGGATGATGTTGTGCCAAACCCACCGACCGCCCAAGTGTGCAGCACACGTGACACACGGTGAACACAAACTTTAATAGTCCTTGAAATGCTCGAGAGGACATATGTAAAGGCTTATCAATGCAGCAAAATTTCTATGTCAAAAAGAACCCCTGATGTACTTTAAGGAACACATGTATTCTTAGTGTGTAGATGCCCTTCAAAGGTGAACAGAATGTGGTCCTAAGTGGAGCAATGGTACTTGTTTCCTGCCAGGGTGAGAGAGCAACAAGAATGTGTGGATAATTGGCGCGTGTTTTAAAAAATTTTCAATTTTAATTGAAAACTATGTCTAATTACGATGAAATTCTGGAACAGAGAAAAGCAATTCCAATTAACAATATCAGTGGGGGCAGACTTCAAAGAAATTGTTTGGAATCAGTGTTAAGTGCGAGGGTGTTAAAAGATTTTAATCTCTTGTTGTTATGGAGTGGAAGAGGCGACTTAATACATTTAAGCAAACAGGTTGATGGGCGACGGTTTATGACCTATTTCAAACATTTGATACAGCTAAGAACAATCCAAGTCATTGATTATTCGAGAAAGAGATCATCTACGCGTAGGAAATAGTTGAAATTTTTAAATCACAATACTTTGGGATAGCAAGTCAAGTAGGACACTAAATGCCTGGATTCGAATCCTGTCAGGAACATCAGAACATTTTTCAGCGGTGGTTACACCTCCTAATGCTGGCGACATTTGTGAGGTACTTTGCCATGTAAAAATTTCTCCCCAAAGAGGTGACGCTCAGCGGCACGCCGTTTGGAATGGACTATAAAAAGGAGGTCCCTTATCATTGAGCTTAAAATTAAGCAGCTCTTATTAAATGTGAGAAGTTTGTCCCTGTTCCTTAACAGGGGCAAAGCCTTATCATTGAGCTTAAAATTAAGCGGACAGCACTTATTAAATGTGAGAAGTTTGCCCCTGTTCCTTAATGCAATGTTCATGGGCATATTTGCATTTGCATGTATATAACCTGATATAGCGCTGATAAAGGGTGATTTTTAAAGAGTTGTGGAAAAGTTAAAAAAAAAACACACATAAAATTCAGAAAAATGCATGAAATCTTTATTTGAATCGATAGTACGGACCATATAATTTAATGTTTGAAAATAATTTCATGCAAATGTTGACCGCGAATGCGCCTCAAATGGTCCATCAATGTTGTCTTTCAATGCTTTAAGTGAAGCGATCTTGTCTGTATAGACATGAGCTTTAATATAGCCCCACAAATAATAGTCGAAAGGCGTTAAATCGGAGGATCTAGGCGGCCAACTGACTGCTCCTGAATGCGAAATAAAATGTTCACCGAACTCGCCCCTCAATAAGTCCATTGTTACGCGACGTGTGTGTCATATATCACAATCTTGTTGAAACACATGTCTCGCAAGTCAAGCTCTTGAATTTTGGGCAGAAAAATGTTGGATATTATCTCCCGATAGCGCTCACCATTCACAGTTACGTTACGATTCGCATTATCTTCGAAGAAGTACGTTCCAATGATGCTACTAGCCCATGAACCGCACCAAACTGTGACTTTTTCTAGATGCATTGTCACTTTGCAATGCATCAATCTGATCTTCATTCCAAAATCGACAATTCTCCTTATTTACGTACCCATTGAGGGAAAATGGAAGAAGCGCGCGATGAACTTTTGATAATAAAATTCAATCATTTGCAACGTTGTTCGTTTGTAAGACGATTCATGGTTAAATTATAGACCAAACTGAAGATGTTTGGTAGTGAAACAAAACAAGAAACGTGCGTGAGCTGTATAATCCAGTGTTGCCAAAAGAATAATAGATAATAAAAATCACCCTTTAAAACAAATCGGCCAATTTGAATTATTTAGCCTCTAGAGGGCGCAACCACTATTCGATTTGGCTGACATTTTTTTAACATGGTTTTTGTGAGACTTCTGATAGCCATGACAAGAACAGTCCATTTTTTTAAGTAGGTCAGGATGGGAAAATGCTTGGCTTATACGACGAGTACCTTTTTCGCCTTATGCCGGACTCCGTAATCATGGGATCCGGCCAAAATCCCACCCAGTGTCGCCCCTGGGGATTTATTCCGCCTCAAAACCGCTTTTGGCTTACTTTGTGATGTGGACTTCATATCTGGTGATTTCCCATATCATCTACTCCGCTACGTCCAGGTCTATCTTTTTCCTACGCAGTACTTGTTCGACGTATCTCATAACCGCCACCCAGCTCTTCTTGCCTTCCAGCATAGTTAGGTTAGGTAAGTGTGTCAGTCCTTTACAGACTCACTTAGACAATATTAAATCCATTGTGATACCACAGTAGCGACAGACCAAGGCTTCTGGCGGGAATCGAACCCACGATCCCTGCACTGGTAATCCAAGCACGCTACCAACTCGGCTACCAGGGCGCCCTGTCTTCCAGCATACTCTGTACTATTTTCCCGGGCGATACGTTGCCAATGGCGGTTTCTAATACCCTACGTCTTTCAGCCCAGCGCTCGCAGTGTAAGAATGTGTGTTCTTCATCGTCTGAAACTTCTAAATAGCTCATCATAAATGCCCCTGCTAGAAGAGCATTTTCCCATTCTTTGCAGGTATTTCCGAAAGTAACCATGGCTTGTCAGCATCTGTGTGAAGTAAAAGTTGACAACGCCGTGCTTTCTATCTCTCCGATTCCATGCATCGAGTATTAGGTGTCCTCCGGGTCCGATTCTCATTTGTCCACCTTTGTTGCCATCGCTTGATAGTCTCCTCTCACATGGCCCGTGTATGATCCGTTTGAAACTCTCCGTGTCCTTTCTGGATGTTGCACTTCGCGGTGTAGAGCCTATCGCGTTCCATGGCTGTGGGTCTTACGGACCCATTCCGGCTATTACAAGGGCTGCAGGCTCTGCCGCTGTTCGGTAGAATGATATGACCCTAAGAGCCGCCGTCCTCTAAACCCAGAGCAGGGATTTCGCTCGGCATACCGTCTACAGTGTCTGGCCCCACTGCTATTGCATGTCTCCTTTAAGAGTCTGCGCCTGCTCGTAAGAGACCCACCTTTGTTTGCCATTAGTCAAGTGAGTTGCGTTGCTATCCAATGTGCCAGATTTACTCCGCATTGGTCATTTTGATCACTCACGATGACAACGGACAGTGGGCCAAACGGTGAAAAAATTGGATTTTTTGATCTGCGGTAAAAAATGATCAAGCCGTTTGTAGAAGAGGTGATACGCATTCAGAAAAATTGTTTTGGTGGTTAGGATGTCCGCCTGCGACGTTGAACGCCAGGGTTTGAATCCTGGCGAGAACATCAGAAAAAAATTTTCAGCGGGGGTTATCCCTTCCTAATGTTGGCGACATTTGTGAGGTACTATGCAATGTAAAAACTTCTGCACAAAGAGGTGTAACACTGCGGCACGCCCTTCGGATTCGGCTATAAAAAGGAGGCCCCTTATCACTTAGCTTAATAAACTTGAATCGGACAGCATTCATTGATATGTGAGAAGTTTTCTCCTGTTCCTTAATGGAATGTTCATGGGCAAATTTGTGTTTGTTGTAATTTGATAGCCGCATACCGCAACGGTGTATACGGTCCATAGCATATATGTCAATTAGTCTCTCGAAAGTCTTCAAAATTAAGTATGAGAGACTTATTGGCCAGTAGTCCTGGGGTTTAGACTGGCCCAGTTTCCCTGCTTTTGGAATAGAAACCAACCTAACCTCCCGCCACCCAGTCGGCACATATCCAGCGAAACGCAGCTCCTCAAAATCATGTCAGGGAATCGTATGGCAATCGGTCCTGCCCCTTGCGGCATATACAGGCAGTACGCAATGCGGTCCCGTTGACTTATAGTGTTCAAGTGAATTCATCGCCCAGATTATTATATTTGAAATAGTCATTGAAAGACCCTATGCACCCACATATGTGGAGCGTACATAAAATTCGGCCCGGCCGAACTTAATGCGCTTCTACTTGTTTTTCTCGAAATATGAAATTCTATTGGGTTGCCCAAAAAGTAATTGCGGATTTTTCATATAGTCGGCGTTGACAAATTTTTTCAACGGCTTGTGACTCAGTAATTGCATTCTTTCTTCTGTCAGTTATCAGCTGTTACTTTTAGATTGCTTTAGAAAAAAAGTGTAAAAAAAAGTATATTTGCTTAAAGTTCATTGTAAGTTTTAATAAAAATGCATTCACTTTCTTTTAAAAAATCCGCAATTACTTTTTGGGCAACCCAATAGCCCCCCAGTCTTTAAATGCGTTCCTTCTCCCTTAAACTATCTCAAGATATTCCTTTAATGTTCTTCTCTTCATCGCCCTTTGACTATTATCATAAATTTGTTGCCGACAATAGTCGTAGTCGTAGTCGTTGTAGCAAAAACAAATCCTCCTCTCATAATTCACACCCACACTAGAAGCAAACAATTTTCCCCCTCTGTTCCCATAGATCGGGCTCTATTAATCCTTGAGGCTAAACATCATCTTCGGCATAAACTATAAGAAGAAATTCCACACTGCCAACGATGTGGATTCCAAAGATATGCGGGAGTGAAGAAAAAGGTATAAAATGGAACATTTTATTTTGTCTTATTGCCATAGTTATGGATTGTTCCAACGGGGAGCTTGTACTTGTGTTGTTGGTCGTGGCAGCAAGGACATTTCGCATTCCTTGAGTTGGTCTTGTGGTTATGGCGTTCATTGACATTTACGCTACTGTTTCTATTGCTGTTGAGGGTTTAAAGTCATGGTAATTCCTAAGTTGGCCATTTGTGTTGTGAACAATAATGCTGTCATAGCTAACGATGAAGCCTATTTGTTGCTGGAGATTTTACTTTTGGTCGTTGGTGGAGGGTCGCTACATTTTTCACGGCTTAATAGAAATTTTTGGGTGTGTTTGCTTTTGATCTCCGGTCTTGTTGTTAGCCTGGGGTAAAAAAATTGGGTAGACCTTACGGTGTCGTGGCAACGAAATATCCATGGGAGGTGTAAGATATAGGTAATGAATCTTTGAGAGATCTCCATATAGATTCTAAGATATTAGGCTTAGACAATTTTGTTTAGGCCATTGTAAGATATATATAAGACGATTAAACCAAGTCTTGGACCCATAATAGGCCCGATTTCGCAGAAATTTCATAAGTAAATTTTATCAGACCATTGACATTTGGTACAGCGAGTAGAATTTTACTTCTACATGTCCTTGTCGAATACAGGCCATATTGGGTATAGCCATATTAAGTTTAACTTCTTGTTCCCACATATCTTCAATACCTAATGTAGGGTAAACAATGTGCATTCCTTATCTTAACACAACTCGATGTTCACTTGTCCTTCGTTTAGTATTTATTTAGAAATGCATAAATTTCCATGTTGCCGGTTTATAGTTTACAGTACATATCCAATTGTAAGGAGAGGTTTTGTGGGGTTGTGTATATCCCTGGCATGGGGTTGGGGTAGACCATGGGGTCGATGATACATAGATACGGCTGATGTTATTGCTGCAAGGGCGTTGCTATAAAACCTCACCCAACTCCCTTAACGTCTACTACCCCATCGCAAAAGGGAAGAAAAATTGGTTTGTATTTGTGCATTAAGTCCTTTTATAACCTGCAGAAATATTTTTGGAGTTATTTTGTGTAGTAAAAACCGTTAAATGCTGTCCCCATGGTATAGTTTGATATCTGAGCCACATCTTTAGATACTTTTTTGTTGGAGTTTTATTTGTTTTTGTTTTCCTTTTTTTTGACTTTTTTGTGACCATACATACGAGTGTTACTGGCTGTTATTGCATACTAACAACACGTACCATACGAGAAGGTAAATGGAAACAAAAAAGACCTTAGGTATTAATATGAGGTTTGCGAAATGACACTTCAGCTGTAACGTTTATGTTCACATTTAAGCATATTTATGGGTTTCCATTGCTGCAAAGGAAAACGTTGAAATACCTGTTTGGAAATAACAACAATTCAATTAGGCGTAAGGTTTTATTTTTCATATTTAAGGAAAGTTTAGGAATTTAGACTTATTGTATTTCGATATAGAATGTCAAGCCCATATGACATACCGAGGTGGTCATGTCCGTCCCTTCTTCATAATTCATTCTAAATTCTGCCCTGCAAGGTGAATAAATATTGGGTTGCCCAAAAAGTAATTGCGGATTTTTCATATAGTCGGCGTTGACAAATTTTTTCACAGCTTGTGACTCTGTAATTGCATTCTTTCTTCTGTCAGTTATCAGCTGTTACTTTTAGCTTGCTTTAGAAAAAAAGTGTAAAAAAAGTATATTTGATTAAAGTCCATTATAAGTTTTATTAAAAATGCATTTACTTTCTTTTAAAAAATCCGCAATTACTTTTTGGGGAACCCAATATTACAACGATTGACTTTTTGAACCCAAGGATGTCCCATTTATTCTCTGATTTGACTGAAATCCGGCACAAAAAAGTATACTTTTTAGTAATATGCCACAATATACCCAATATCCATACCCAAATAGTCCAGACATTTCTATAAGCAGAACAGAATATTCCCCATAGAAACATTTTGTTTAAATTACCCCTTGAAATTTTAACTAGAGATTTTGAAAAAAACAAATTGTAATTGGAGTACATGTTCAATCTTCAAAATCGAAACCAAATACGGATTATAGAGTATGTTTTTTGGCTTTTGACCCCATATATGTACTTTTTGCCAAAATCCATGGTGGTGGTGGCTCTATAATAGGGCGAGGAGACTCTATAGCAGGGTAACAAAATTAAGCTGCATGCAGACTGCGACCTATACAGGAAGTCCCTTAACAAGTACTAGATCGAGGTGAAGGGCCTCATGTAGTGCCTGCCATGCTGCAAAGGCAGGACCGATTGCCTTACGATTCCTTGACATGATTTTGAGGAGCTGGGTTTCGCTGGATATGTGCCGACTGGGTGGCAGGAGGTTAGGCTGGTTTTATTCCAAAAGCTAGGAAACTGGGCCAGTCTATACCCAAGGACTACAGGCCAATTCTCATCCTTGATTTTGAAGATTTCGGGAGACTAATTGACATATGTCCTAGAGACCATATCCACCTTTTACTGGTATGCGGCTATCAAATTAAAACAAACACAAATTTGCCCATGAACATTCCATTAATGAACAGGGGTAAACTTCTCGCATATCAATAAATGCTGTTCGATTCAAGTTTAAGCTCAATAATAGGGGGCCTGCTTTTTTCTATCCGAGTCCGCAGTGGGCAGAAGCAGAAGTTTTTACATGGCATGGGGAGAAGTTTTTACATGGCATAATGCCTCACAAATATCGCCCGGATAAACCCCGTAAAATTTTTTTTGATGTTCTCACCTGGATTCGAACCCAGTCGTTCAACGTCACAGGCGGACGTGCTTACCTCCAACACCATTTTTCTGAAAGCCTATGTCCTCCTCTTCAAATTGTTTCGCCTTTTGGCCCACTGTGCGTCGTCATCATGATAGATTGCCGCTTCCTCTCTAATATTAGAGACCACGTTCAGGGAGGTTTGATGAATCTGTCCGAATGCGAGAGGACCAACAGGCTTGGCATAAATACCAAAAAGACTAAACTGGACCTTTTCATCCAGAAGAGTATGCTGGGTGTTTTTAACTTACCTTTCATGGATGAGTTGAAGCTACCGCTCTCTTCGCAGGCCAAGCACTTGGCCGTGATTCTCGATCCGAAACTAAGTTGGAGAAGAAAGGGTCATATGCGCTGTACTCTTTTGGCAACTCGTTAGGAAGGAGTTATGGGCTAAGGCCGGGGACAGTGCACTGGATGTTTAGGGCGGTTGTTCGGCCAGTTTTCTCCTATGGTTGTCTGATATGCTATAAAGCTCTGGACAACTAAGCCATTCGCAGGTTGATGGCGAAGGTATATGTTACCGTGGCAGTGCTAATCTCTGGGGCAAAAGAAGTGCCCCGAGATAGCTGCTGGATGTTATTCTCTATTTTATGCCCTTGCGCCCATATGTTATGGGTGTGGCAACAGAGGAGACGCGACTGCTTCCTTGTTGATGGGTTGGAAAGCGTTTTCCCGAAAAGTGATCGGAAGGTCGGTTGTCCCGAAAAGATTCCGAACCCTCTGTATACACGAATAAGTCTAAATTGTATGGGGACACTGGAGCAGGGGTCTTCATTGAATTCCTAAGAATCAGGGAATCTGGACGGGTGTAGCATCTTTCAGGAGGAGGTCTTCCCGATCCTGAAGGCACTGGAGACTATACTGCAGCAGGAGCGGCGGTCGATAGGACTGTCACGATAAACAAGTTGCGCCAGAGAAACTTACCTATATAAAAGAACACCCTAATGGTGAGTTGGTTGAGGAAGAAGTCGAGAGCGGGCGCATCTGGATGTGGAAGTTCCCAAGCTTGTTTCTCTCTGTAGTCAGGTGCCATCATGATGTGGTCTAAGGAGTCCGGGCCTTCGTCTTCGCGAGCTTCTTTTTCAACGGTTGCTCACTTGAGACGATATTGAAGCAGGAATGGCGGCCGATAGGACTGTCACGACAAACAAGTTCCGCCAGAGAAACTTACTTATATAAAAGAACACCCTAATGGTGAGTTGGATGAGGATGGGGTTGAGAGCGGGCGCATCTGGAGGGGGAAGTTCTCATGTTTGTTTCTCTCTGCAGTCAGATGCCATCATGCTCTGGTCAAGAGACCACCGGGTCTTCGCCGTCGAGAGCTTTATTTACAACGGTTGCTCACTTGTTGCTACGCAACATGTCTTCGGCAGTGACGAGGCACACTTTCACATTTCCTGTTGCTTCAACAAGCAAAACATGCCTTATTGAAGGGGTGTAAATTCGCGTTAACGTCACCAGAAGCCACTTTATTTTGAACGAGATTGAGTTGGTTGAATTTGAATGATTTTGTTGCGACAACATTTCCCCGACCGCCTCATTTCCCATAGAGGCTATCTCTAATGGCTGGCACGCTCGTAACGGCAACATTCTTAACGCCATTGCCAACCTATGGACAATGGGGGTCGCCATTTACCCGATGTCATTTTCAAGACTGCAAGGGATACTGGCCTTTGCAACGTTCGATCTTTCGTGTCGCGCTGGGTTCAGGTAGCGGCAGGATGTGCGATGACGAGGATGAATTGGACACGGACGAGTTCCTGTTGTGTCACTGTCCCGCAATTGCGAGGAGAAGAACCTGGATAATGGGTGAACACCTCTTTCCGAGCCTGGATTCCCTACAGGCTTTAAGACTTCTTGTGAATCTAGAGTTCTGCAGAGGAATTGGCTGACTGCATCATACTCTGGACAGTGAGTTTTTTTTTTTTCTTCTTGTCTTATGGGTCGGTTTCGTGTTTCTATTTTTATTAGCTGTCTTGTACAGTTCTGTTTATATACTTTTTCTTCTCTTCTACTTTCTTCTATGGTAAACATAATGTACCTAGGGTTCCGAGTGTAGTGTCTAGAAATCGCGGTTGCGTGACCTATAACCAACCTAACCTATGGTCGTGGAAACCCAAGTATCGATGCAATTGAACTTATCTCATTTTTACTTGTGTCATTTTTAGAAAATTTCAAACCAATAGTATTTTGTTCGAAAAACATTTTGTTTTCCCTATGGCATTAGAAGATGCAGCTGAATGGGCCGTAGTCAGCTATCATTCTTTATAGTACAGGTATTGCAATGCAATCTTGCAGACAGTTTGTCTATGATGTGCTATAATACCATACCAACTAATATTTGAAATTAATTTTCCTTTCTTCCAACAAAAGCAAATAATCGAGTTGTCCCAGACCTTAAAATATTTGTCTTACATAGCCATGGCATTCTTATTTTTATCACTTCACGCGCCATTTATACCCGTTCGTTCTTTTCATTGCAACGTCTCTAATTAAACGTAAACATTCCTCCTGATGAGGCAAAATGTCATTGCATTGTATTCGCACATTGCACGCCTCTTTTCCAATGATGACATTTATGAACTTATGATGATTCGCTTCTTGATTATAAATCATTGCACATCACTTAATGCTCCACGTGCATGTCTCAGACATGTGGCTGGTGCGACAGATCTCTTTTCATTTCTTCCACCATCTCATGAAGAGCCTAGTGGAAAATATGATTTCTTTTTAATGAAAGCCAAACAGAGACAGGGCAGAGAATAAATAAAGTATAACGCACATTTAAACATTTTTATGACATATCTGCAGGTTGGATAAGAAACAGACGCAATGAGAACCCAACAGACACTTTTGGCTAAGGTAGACTTTTATTACTTGAATTACAAAAACCAAAGAGTAATAGAGGGTGATCGGTTTATCTGGTTATGGGCTGACACATGGCATGGATATTGGAATTCAAAATCGAAGTCTTTGTTCTAAATTGGATAATGATTGTGCCATCTGGAAATCAATTCATAAGACTGGATGATATGGGAGCTATATCTAAAAAGGGACTCATTTGACCAATTTATTGTCCTAACCGACCTGCAATATTAAACAGTATCTGTGTTTTCAATAGCTAGCTTTAAACTAGTAAAGCTAGTAAAATTACAAGTAAAGTGGAATAATTGTCTAAATATTGTCCTAACGATTCAGCCAAGGTCGTTGATCTGACCACGCGCTCTAGGGCACTGGAGACTATTCTAGATATCCGACACATTGACTTACAGATTTAGTGTGAAGCGCCACTGAGGTTATGAGACTTAATGCGATGGGAGAATGGATAATCGAGGCGACGATAGGAAACCTGGAAGGAAGGAAAGAGATTTCCGATCGGATACCTGAGATGAACCTTTAAGTCGAGTGCGAGGCACTGCTGCCATCGGCACAGTCTTGGATTGACGGAAACCTAGTATTGCCATCTGGGAGATCATGTTACATGGATGGATCAAAGCTAGAAGACAGAGTGGGCCTGGGGGTTTACATTGGAACCCAGGGCCTGAGATCTCTTTTAGACTGCCTGATCATAATACGGACCAGCAAGCGGAGCTCCGGGCGATCACGGAATGCGTGAAGTGGTGTGGTGCTAATGCGAGGACGTCGACTGTGAACATCTTTGCCGACAGGTCACGTAAGGTCACGAACTGTCTTGCGGTGTAAGAAGGAGATTAACGCCTTCTCTGAGGATGGGAAAATCCGCATAGTTTGGGTGCCGGGCCATAACGGAATAAGGGAAAATGAAAGGGCAGACGATTTGGCGGTGAAAGCCAGAGGACTGTCAATACACTTGGTTAACCCGAAGCCTTTCGGGTCGATGCAGTCCGAGTTAAGGGAGTGGGCGACGAATGCGCATGCAACATTGTGGAACAGCGAAACGGTCGGTAGGACGGCGCAAATCCTATGGGGGGATCCAGATCGTGAGAATACGAGGCTATTACTGAAAGGAAGCAAGAAGGAGGTCAGTATAGCTACTGGTATCATAACGGGACACATAGGACTACAAGCTCACTTATGTAAAATCGGTGCTGCAAGTGATGGCATGTGTAGGGCATGCGGGGAAGTTGATAATACGTTGGAGCATTTCCTTTGCCATTGCCCGGCTTTCGCGTACAACAGATACCGGTACTTAGGTGGAGAGACAATATCAGACATCAACCAACTTAGGGGAGTTGCATTGAAAACAATTAAGGATTTTGTAAGTGGCACGGAATTCCTAACTTAAAATATTCTTTTTATACCCACCACCGAAGGATGGGGGTATATTAATTTTGTCATTCCTTTTGCAACACATCGAAATATCCATTTCCGACCCTATAAAGTATATATATTCTTGATCAGGGTGAAAATCTAAGACGATCTAGACATGTCCGTCCGTCTGTCCGTCTGTCTGTTGAAATCACGCTACAGTATTTAAAAATTGAGATATTGAGCTGAAATTTTGCACAGATTCTTTTTTTGTCCATAAGCAGGTTAAGTTCGAAGATGGGCTATATCGGACTATATCTTGATATAGCCCCCATATAGACCGATCCGCCGATTTAGGGTCTTAGGCCCATAAAAGCCACATTTATTATCCGATTTTGCTGAAATTTGCGACAGTGAGTTGCGTTGGGCCCTTCGACATCCTTCGTCAATTTGGCTCAGATCGGTCCAAATTTGGATATAGCTGCCATATAGACCGATCCTCAGATTTAGGGTCTTAGGCCCATAAAAGCCACATTTATTATCCGATTTGGATGAAATTTGGCACAGTGAGTTGTGTTAGGCCCTTCAACATTCTTCGTCAATTTGGCCCAGATCGGTCCAGATTTGGATATAGCTGCCATATAGACCGATCCTCCGATTTATGGTCTTAGGCCCATAAAAGCCACATTTATTATCCGATTTTGCTGAAATTTGGGACAGTGAGTTGCGTTAAACCCTTCGACATCCTTCGTCAATTTGGTCCAAATCGGTCCAAATTTGGATATAGCTGCCATATAGACCGATCCTCCGATTTATGGTCTTACGCCCATAAAAGCCACATTTATTATTCGATTTTGCTGAAATTTGGGACAGTGAGTTGCGTTGAGCCCTTCGACATCCCTCGTCAATTTGGTTCAGATCGGTCCAAATTTGGATATAGCTGCCATATAGACCGATACTCCGATTTATGGTCTTAAGCCAATAAAAGCCACATTTATTATCCGATTTTGCTGAAATTTGGGACAGTGAGTTGCGTTGAGCCCTTCGACATCCTTCGTCAATTTGGCCCAGATCGGTCTAAATTTGGATATAGCTGCCATATAGACCGATCCTCCGATTTATGGTCTTAGGCCCATAAAAGCCACATTTATTATCCGATTTTGCTGAAATTTGGGACAGTGATTTGCCTTAGGCCCTTCGATATCTTTCTTCTATTTGGCCCTGATCGGTTCAGATTTGGATATAGCTGCCATATAGACCGATCTCTCAATTTAAAGTTTTGGGCTCATAAAAAGCGCATTTATTGTCCGATGTCGCCGAAATTTGGGACAATGACTTGTGTTGGGCCCTTCGATATTTGTCTTCAATTTGGCTCAGATCGGTCCAGATTTGGATATAGCTGCCATATAGACCGATCTCTCGGTTGAACAATGACTTGTATTTATAAGCATTTGGTCTAAATCGGATGATATCTATAGAGTTGCTATGGGGCTTAAGGTATGCATTTTTCACTGGATTTTGACGAAATGTGGTTCACATATATACCCGAGGTGGTGGGTATCCAAAGTTCGGCCCGGCCGAACTTAACGCCTTCTTACTTGTTAGAGGTTATCTTTATAGTTTTTAGAGCGCACAACAAGCCGATTACTGGCTTAGAAGTATGTCAGTAGTGGCATGGGGCGGATTAATATCTGCACCCTCTTTTCAACCTAACCTTCCTGATTTCCTCCTTTGTCTCTTCAAGAGAAGGTGTCTGGTAGAAGTTTCGTACTTCATTCTAGTTTCTGAACATCTCGATTCGCTCACACTCACGTCTTTCCATTTCCTTCTTTTTCCTCTGTCTTTTTCCCACGACACCTCTCGTTCGTCTGGCTACTGACTGCAAAGTTAGCCAAGTACGCCGCATTGTTGGCTTCAGTAGCTTTTTGTCAATTGGGTCAAGCGAGTAGAATATGCACTTGCCACCTGTTGTGTTTGAAGCTTTTCCATGTTCAGCTTCCGGGCATTGTCAGACCGTACATTTCTCGCAACAGAAAACTTCCCACATATCAATGAGTTTAAATGTAACCTCAATGTGAGAGGTTTCCTTATTACAGCCGAATCCGAACGGCATGCTGCAGTCCGGCACATCTTTGGAGAAAAATTTTTACATGGCTCTCATACCATTTTTCATATGGCATAGTTCCTCACAAATGTCGCCACCAGTAGCAGGGGATAACCACAGCTGAGTTTTTTTCAAGCATTCTGTGTCATAGGCGGACATGTTAACCTCTGCGCTACGGTGGCCTCTGATCCACCGAGGTAAACCTGGAGACAAGGTGTTTAAGTCTCTGATTTACCACAAATCCATAACCAAATTCATGCCTCGATTCATGGCAGCTATAAAATAGGGCATCACCTTTAGTTGTTGTTGTGGAGCTCTTCTCGAGCCATCGCACTTTCTGTATGGCGGTAATGCCTGCCCTGTATTTCTGCAATATATCCACCAGTGCGTATACTGCTCCTTCTTTATAAAGAATGCGGACATTCCAGATGCAGATAAGGAAATCATGATCCTTAAAACGTTTGCGATCCGTTTTCAATTTCTTAATTTTTTCAAAGTAATCTCTTCAAGTTTTGCGGGTAATGAGACTACTAACCAGACGGCCCAACCCATCTTTTTTTAGCTCGCTACCTTTAACTGATGTCAAAGGTAGCTACCCAGATGAAACCGAGGGGAGGTTTATGTTATGGGAGATCAAGGTAAGCCTAGACTGTTGCTGGGTTTCCCACATCTTCAAGTCATCCATGTTCATGAACAGATACAGCCCCTATATGAGCCGATCCGGCCGCGGCTGAAATATGATTTGTAAAATAATGGAGGACAACCATATGACCTTGTGAATATCACGATGTTGAAATCTGGTACTGCCATAAAGTTTTTGCCCCGATGAAGTCTTTTAGTCTCATTGCACTATCGGACTTAGCCTCGTGGGGCATTCATATTCGGACAATTTGACTACAGATATTCTGGCTTCCTACCACATTTGAGATGAAGGGAGACCAAGGTAAGCCTAGATTGTTGCTGGCTTTCTAATATCCCCACTTCACCCATTTTCATGAACAGATACAGGTCCTTTATAAGCCGATCCGTCCGTGGCTAAAATCTGGTTTGCAAAATAACGGAGGACAACCATATGACCTTGTGAATATCACGATGTTGAAATCTGGTACTGCCATAAAGTTTTTGTCCCGATGAAGTCTCTTAGTCTCATTGCACTATCGGACTTAGCCTCGTGGGGTATTCATATTCGGACCATTTGACTACAGATGTTCTGGCTTCCTACCACATTTGAGATGAAGGGAGACCAAGGTAAGCCTAGATTGTTGCTGGGTTTCCAACATCCCCAAGTCACTCATATTCATAAACAGATACAGCCCCTGTATGGCTGATTATATAAATATCACGATGTTGAAATATGGTACTGCTATCATGTTTTTGCCCCGATTAAGTCTATTAGTCTCATAGCACTATCGGACATAGCCTCGTGGGGCATACATATTCGGACCATTTGAATATGTATGGCTTCTCGCTTTGACATTAAAATCTTCTACCAAGATTTTAACGTAATATGAGGGGTGCCTTCATATGTTCTTTTCAGATGTTCGTAGAACATATCCTTGGTCGGTCTTTTCGTCCTTGTATTTTGTCGGGAAATGGGCACATATGAGACTGTGGTTTTACGGATACGGATTGCTATACTCTCATCTTGAACACATAAAATGTTTGCTGGTGAAGAAATATATTTCAGCATACCATATAACAACAAATGTTTAAATCAGTTCATGCCCATAACCCCTTGCCTCAAAGAACATCTACATATATATGCTTATATCAAAAAGGAATATATATGTGTATTTTAAAGATTTATGTATATAATTGCACAATCATAACTTCATTTTTTCGTTGACTTGAAGTACTGGTAGAATATCAAGAACATCATATGCGCCCAAAATATGTTACCGACCAAAGTGAAGACAAATGGTGGAGGCAAGCTGCCTCTTTGACGTGAACATTTTGGTTAGAGCAGAAAAATTTTAATAAAAAATGTTGCTATGGTTTATTATTTTACACTTTAACACAAAAAGCCAAAAAAAAGAAAAGACCAAACAATGTGGCACTTTGAATTTAATAAAACTGCTTTGGGGCAACGTCAAACATAGTTTGCAAGCCAAGTGTGTCTGAGGAAAGGTGATTTATTTTTGCATTTTCATTTTCACCAAGTTCTAAGAGAAATAAGAAAAACGAGCAAATGCGTTGCCTTTTTTACAAGATTTTTTAATAATGTCGCTAAATTGAATGGAAAATGTAATATTTTCCTCTTAAAATGGCACTAAAGAGAATAGAGAATAAATCATGTATGTTAAGAATTGGCTTTGCCATGGAATTTTGCGAATAATGGCAACAGCTGCATGCAAATGATTTTCGATGTCAAGGAATCTAATTTAAAACGTTTTTTTCTTACGATTTCATTGTCTGGAAAAAATAGCATCTGATTAAGGGCAGAATATTAAAAACATTTTATAATAAGCTGACAATCATAAAGAAAACGATGTTAATGGAAAATTAATCACGGCCGGGTGAAACGGCGCACGTTTACTTGTAACAGACATGAAGGCATTTTGCGACTGCTTTGATACGAGTATTCCAATTTGATTATTGAGCATTTAAGAATTTGTATTTTATGATAGACTAGCTGACCCAGGCCCGCTCCGCTGTGCCTTCTTTTACTTTATATGGAACAAAATTATACTTTGAATATTTATTTTTGACAAAAAAAGAGCTTTTAGTAAAATGCCATGCTGCGAAAAAGGTATATGCATATCGCTTGATTAACAATATAAGCGCCTTTATCTGAATTCCATATGATCTTTATTGGACCACGAATTCGCTCGGAGAGTTTAAAGTCTTTATTTCGGCCCGATATTCTCATGACGTCCGATTTAGAAGTGTTTACGGGGGTGAGGTGGTCCCCTAGACACTTGGCCCTGAAAAAAATATCAGCATCGTGCTCTTGTCTCAAATATTATTTATTTAAACCCCCCAAATATTATTTATTTAAACCCCATGAGGCTTCCCCCAAACACTTGGCCCCAAAATTGGTTATCAAATTAGTTTTCCAATCTCAAATACCTTTCATTTGAGCCACATAATGGCATGGTCGGCAAATTTTTACCTTTTGGGGGGGTTTTTTGGGGAAAGAGCGGTGCCCCAAATACATTGTCCCACAGTTGGATATTCGTATTCAACACCCAAATACCTTTATTAGAGCCCCATATTGCGATGGTGAGTAAATAATTACTGTTTGTGATCTATTTTGGGAAAGGGGTAGACACCAAGAAAATTGGTCCCGAAAGTTGGTATCAATTTCATATGAGTCCCACATTGACATGGTCGGTAAAAATGCCCGATTTAGGAGTATTTTGGGGAGCGGGGTGGTCCCCCAAACACTAAGCCCTATTCTCATGTATCTATATATCATTTATTTGATCCCCATATTGGCATTAGGGAAAAATTGAAATTAGATATCAAATTCGTTTTCTAATCTCAAATACCTTTCATTTAAACCCCTTATTGCAAAAGTCAGCAAGTATGTCCGGTTTGGAGTATGGGCCCTGAAAGCTATGAATATCGAACTCCACTGTCTTGAAGACCCAAATTGTCTTGGTGAGCAATTAGGTACTATTTGGGGGATTTTATGGTGTTGCGACGTCCCCTAGACTGTTGGTCCCGAATGTTGATATCAGATTCGTGGTCTACTCCCAAATACCTTTCATTTGAGCCCCATATTTCCATAGTCGGCAAACATGATCGATTTGGGGAATGAGGCGGCCACTCAGTGACTTGATTTTGAAAATATTTATAAGATTCGTGTCCTACTCTAAGATATGGTTAGCATGAGGGTGGGGTTGTCCCATAGAAACTTTCTCCCAAATATTGATATCAGATTCGTGCTTAACTCCTAAAGACCTTTCATTTGAGCGCCATATTGATATGGTCGTAAACTTGTCCTTTTTGAGGCATGTTTTTGAGGAGGGGCGGCCCCCCAAAAACCTTGTTCCCACATTTGGATATAAGAGATTTTACACTCAAATAGCTTCTATTTAAGCCCCATATTGCCATATTGTCAGTAAATAAATAAGTCCTGTTCAGGGGACGTTTTGGGGAAGGGGTGAACCTAAAGAAACTTGGTCCCACATTTGGATATCAGATTCGTATTTTACTCGCAAATACCTTTCGTTTGAGTCCCATGTTGCCATGGTCGGTAAATATGTCCGATTTAGGGGTATTTTTGGGGTTGGGGTGGTCCCCCAAACACTTAGTTCGACAATTGGATAACAGATAGGTTTTCCAATCTTAAAAACCTTTCATTTGAGTCCCAGATTGCCGTGATTGGTCTATATATATTTTTTTGTAGGTTTTGGGGGTGGGGCGGCTCCCTAAGTACTCCATCCGAAATGTGGAAGTTTTTGTTTTTAGGTTTCTATAAGAGAGCACTCAAAATTTCGCTTAAATCGCACCAAACATCTCCGAGATCTGGCGTTTCTGAACATTAGGGTAAGGGGGAGGGCCCGTTCCCCCTTCAGATATCAAAAAATGTAGTACCCTTTTTTTGTGGAAATTTCAAGAAAATCGGTTAAGCCGTTTCTGAGTCTATAAGGAACACATAAACAAACAAACACAAATTGATTTGTATATATAAGATATCATCTACAGAGACGGACCACCAAGGATCCAATAGTCTGGATACCAAATAGTGCTAATATATATGAGATTGCCAAGAGAGGAAGTTAAAGCGGAATATCATAAACTATTTCATCAAATTCTGATAAGAATTGCGGCCTTGTACTCGCAGCTTAGATTGTAGCTGTATCAGTTTATGGACTTATTAAGGCTTTTCAGATACCAATTTAGCCCTATATCAAAACAAGTCCTGCTTTAGGCCGTTTACAATTTCAAACAACTACGACCAATCTCAGTCATGGTGTACGTCTTGGCAGGTCACTCTGTGATGAGAAAACCTGCTAATAGACTGAAGGTTGCAAGTAACGACTTTTGCAGAAGCTTTGAGGACGTCGAGGAAGAAGTGACTGTAGAACGTCTGTTGTGTGTGTGTCCTACACTGGCATTCAGAAGGAGTTCCTCTTTATGTTCTCAGTTCTTTGGGAACTTGTCTAATTTAGTGCATGTGAATATTCGCAAGTTGTTGAGTTTTTTAAGGCGATCTGGATGGTTCAACGGTAGGAACTGGAAAGCATCTTCCTTCTCCTGTTCATTTGATAACGTCTAAGTGAGTCAACTGGTAGACTGCCATTTAAATCTAACTTAACCTAGGTCCAGAAAGGTTTGTTCCTTAATATTAGAGAGATTTGTTTAGGCTTAATGAGTCCCTAAGTCCATTGTGAACTCTCTAGAAGAAAGAAAAAGAGAAACAAGTCAAAGCGTGGTAAGTTCAGCCTGGCCGAATCTTCTATTCCCTCCACCATGGATCGAATTTGTCAAGTTCTTTGCCCGATATCTCTTCATAGGCATATAAAGGATAACAGATAAAATTTGTCATGCTATATCAGGTTATGGACCGATTCAAGCCATACTTGGTTTGGATCCCATTGTGGAAGCCATTGAGCGAAATTTCATCCAAATTAGATAAGAATCGGGAAATCGGTTTATATGGGAGCTACATCAGGTAATTAACCGATTTAGACCATACTTAGCAAAGTTGTAGGGAGATGAAACAAAACACTTCATGTCAAGATCCCAGATCGGCTTATATGGCGGCAGCGTTATCGTTGGAAATGTTCAAATAGTAGTACAAAAAATGTCATTTGAAAAAAGTGGCATTTGTATGCGATTTATTGGACGACAAACAATAGATAATCGCTACATAGTTGTATTTTTGAGCAAGTGGCACAAATAGATTGAAAAGTGGTCCAAAAATTTTAAAAGTATGGCAAAATGTGGTACACAAGTGGCATTGTCCAAAAAAAGTGTCAAATTTGATACTAAAGTGGCACAACAGTAACGCTATATGGCAGCTATATACCGATTATGAACCGATTTAGACCATATTTGGCGCATATGAGAATATTCTCGGATGAGAATAGAGCACTGTAAAGGCTCAAGAAGTCAAACCCGTGATCGGTTTATATGACAGCTATACCAAAACATGGACTTATATGTATTTAATTTACAATCCCAACCGAACTACACTAAAAGGAAGTATTCCTGCAAAATTTCAAGCTCCTAGCTTTACTCCTTCGAAAGTTAGCGTGCTTTCGACAGACGGACGGACAAGGTTTAATCGACTTTCAATGTCAAGACGATCAAGAATTTATGTACTTTGTTGGGACTCAGATCAATATTTTGATGTGTTACAAACAGAATGACGAAATAAGTATACCACCATCCTATGGTGGAGGGTATAAAAAAGATGAAAAATAAAGATAGAGATTCACCATAGGTTAGGCTAGGTTTGGTTTAAGAGGCAGTCTGCCATCAGAGTAATATAGGCGTTTTCGACCATTGTGATACCGTAGGATAAGGAAAGGGCCATCTGCATCGGTTTAAAAACTTTACTACTTGAGAATGTTCAAATCCGCTAAATCAGGCAAGCTCTCAAAGAAATGAGAAATAGCGGATGTTCTACAGTCTCTTCTTCCTCGACGTTCTCACAGCTTCTGCAAATTTTGTTACTAGCAACCTTCAATTTGTCAACATGTTTTCCTATCAGATAGCGACCTGTCATGACTCACATAATAACAGGGACGTCTGTTCTAGCCAGCGACACCTAAGCGGAAGTCCTCATCAAGTCTATATTAGGCCATATAATATTGGAAAGCTCAAATCTCAAAGTCGACAGTCTTAGCCATTCCACCACTTCTTTAAATGCAAGCTTCTCCGCCTGACACTGCATTGGTCGGGTAACCTTCTCGTATTGACCACCCCAAATTCTTCAGAGTTCATCCAAAGGCTCACCTGATCATCTAGTTTACAAACATCAATATAGTAGTCTTTGTTACTTCTATTACCAGGGATATTTTTTTTTTCTTATCGGTTCCATCAGGAATAGGGATATAGTACTTTTTATCAAACCGCAGCTCAGACAATGTGTAATCCACACTGCCAGGGGTATCGGGCATTGTATCAAGGATAATACAGTTTCTGTATGCGCCTCATGACCAAAGGGAAAGCTCCCCAGCCTCAAAGCAGAGGTCGTAGCATTTTGTCTAGCCACGATGTCCAGATGCATGTGGTGTAGCATTAGATTCAGTGCATCATATGGTGTCGTCCTCAGTGCGGCTGAGATGCTCGAACAACTCATCCTTTGGATTCGGCTGAGTGTTGAACAGTAGGTGGACCATATAGCATTATAGATCTGACAACTGCAGTATATACCCAGTGCATGACTCACGGTTTTTACCCCCAACTTTTGTCAATAGCTCTCTTGTAGGTGTATGGGGCCATTCTTGCCCTTTCCAAATTCTTATATTTAAAGTTCAATTTTCTGTCTAGCAAAACACCCAGGTATTGTGCGCTTTCAGTGAATGGAGGAAAGACGGCGTACACCAGCCTAGAGAACACTTTTGCAAGAAATAGAAGTCCAGGAATAACTCCTCTCGTACATAATCTGTCACACCCCATCGCCAGCCTCCATCGGAAATAGAAAAATGTCCATAGCTTGGGGAATGTCTAGCTCCCGACTTAACATATTAAGCGATGTCCTGTGCCTCGAAATATTCAGCCATAGAGCCTTGCTCACCCTACAACACTTTGCGTCAGTCCAAGTCTCTTTCGCTCGGTTATCATAAAAAACGCCCACCCTACTTCGATTTTCTCATAGGTAAGGATTCACTGATTCAGTTCACGTTTATCGTTAACCGGCAATAAATTCCTGGAAAGTCGTCGGCAACCTCATTCTACGCCATCCCTTCATTGCCATAGATCCAGCCGTACCTGATAGCTTCCCGTATTCTTCGAAGAAACTCTTTTTATCTCCTAACCAATCTCGACCTCTCACGATCGGCCAGCTGCTCCTTTGGGTTTGCGAATACCTCCATCTGAAAGATACTACACCAATCCAGAAGCCTATATGCATCCCAAATTCCAAGGAACTTAATGTACATTCCTTTTACTGTCCCACCGGTAGCAGGAGTCTACAGATCCAAACCGAAGCCACTCGTGTCTACAGAAGGTTCTAGTAAAGGCGTGTTACTCATAACCAAAAGATACCTTTGCGAGAAAACGATGTCCAGCCCGTTAAAATAGAAAGACTCCCCTGGACCATGTCATGCCGCAAAACAAAAAATCCCTATAATTTATAGGGTTGTACCTTAGTGTACCCACTAAGGTACAACCCTTCTTGCTCCGGAAATCAGTTATGTTGCGGTACCTTCAGACATCCATCGGTGAGAATTGGCCCAATTACCGCAGTGAACATCTGCTGTACTGTCCCCGGCCTAAGCCCCCACCTTCTTTCTATCGAGAATGCTCACAGTGAAAGGAATGCCAGGGTCCGATCATCCTAATGTCTTACCAGACACATATGTGAGAATCGTGAAGGTGAATAACATTGTATTGTCTTCAACCTAGACTTCAAACTCCTTACTAAAGCAAAATACAAACCCCTCCTTTTGTAGTTCCTCAACATTTTAGTCAAAAACTTCCTAATCGAACCCTGCGCTACTGATGCGTTGGTAAATCCGCCTTTCAGCATCATATCAACAAAATTCATTTGGATGAAGGAGATATTCATGCTTATCCTGTCCCTTTCCTAGACGTCATTCTCCAATTTAGTTTCTGATCAAGAATCACACCCAGATAGGGAGAAGGCTATAGACCTATCACATTAAGGGTAGAAAATGTCCACTCGTCTTCTGGGGTAAAGTTCCAGCTCTGTCTTTCCAACTCGAAAGACCTAAAAATTCCATTGATAATCAAAATTTACAAAAGTGAAGATAAAAACAACCTCAGGCGAGCCCGGTAGCCCAGTTGGTGTCTGCTCTGATTGCCAGTGCAGGGATCGTGGGTTGGATTACTGCCAGATGCCCTGGTCTATTGCTAATGTGATATCACAATGAACTTAAAATTGTCGGTAAAGGACTGCCACTCTTACCTAACCCTTCGCTAAAGATGCGTTGATAATCTTGCATTTCAGCTTCATATCATTATTATTTTCCATTAAAAATTATGCTGTATGCTGATTAACTTCCTTTAAAACAGCGAAAAGCTTTATAAAATAAATTCTAAGAGCACTCCTACTTTTAATATCCCCAACTTGATTGTGGTCCCCATAATCTTAAAGTAAAAACTAATAATTCTTGCTGTAATATTATTATCACAAGGGATTTTCGCCAATTTTGTGTCATATCATCGTCATCATCATATTTTGCTATCCTTAATAATGTCTATCCTCCTCCTTCTCCTACAAGTCGTCACGGCTGGTTATGATATATTCGCTTCAAATTAAATGGCGCATGGCGAAAGTTTAGAGAAAACAAAATTAATTGAAATGAAGGCAGCAACAATGTCGCCAAAAGGGAAAGGAAAGAGAGAGAGAGAGCGTATGAAAAATATTCAACATTCAGAACAAATACAAAAGATTTAATTTCACTACTTACACCCTATTATCCAAGTACTTCAGAATTTGTTGACTTTTACTCTTAACCCTTGAGACAAAGAACGGGGGAGAGAGGGAGAGAAACTTTTCTATGGTGGTACGAGTATGTATCTAAACAGCACCAACACCAGCACTTGAGTCGGGATCTGAAACAAACTACAAACACCAACGAAGCCACACAGCCACGCACAATGTGGCCATTGTTAAGGAGCAGTCAGCCAGGCTAATGGAAAAACTAACACTACTCCCCCAAGTAGAGTAAATTAGATGGAACAAGTCAACAGCCACTGAAATCATTAGTTTACTTTATATTTTGATGCACTTGTGTATGTACACAGAAAAATACATTCAAGCAAATGCTGCTCAAAACTGTGGGACAAAATTATGCGAAAATGTTTAACACCAAATTTTTTTAAATTTTTAAAATCCCAGCCACATCCACCATTATACTGAAGGCAATACTAACCTCGTGATTCTACTATAAGGTCCATGGATAGATTCTTGATTGTCACGGCATTTAATTTCGTTCTAGCCACATCCATCCGCCCTTTGTCGAAACTTTCTTTCGTTGGTTGGTATTTGTAATTGTGGCCAAATCAATCCATGTTTAGATATGCAAATTTGCCCATAAACATTCCATAAAGGAATAGAGGCAAACTTTTCACATATCAATGAATGTTGTCCACTTCAAGTTCAGGCTCAAAAATAAGGGATATACTTTTTATAACCGAGTCCGAACGACGTGCCACAGTGCGACATCTCTTTTGGGAAAAGCTTTTACTTGGTATAGTACCTCACATATGACGCCAGCATTAGGAGGGTATAACCAGCGCTGACATTTTTTTCTGTTGTCCTCGCCGAGGCGTTCAGTGTCAAAGGCGGACATGCTTCTGTGCAACGGTAAAACAAACTGCAGCAGAGGTAGCGAGTTTCTTTACCGTACAAACACCATCGTTGATCTTTTTTATACCCTCACCATAAGATGGGGGTATACTAGCTTTGCTATTCCGTTTGTAACACCTCGAAATGTTGATCTAAGACCCCATAAAATATATTCTTGGTCGTCTTGACATTTTAAATCGATCTAGTTATGTCGGCTAGTCCGCCCGTCCGCCTGTTTGTCTGTCCCTCCGCCTGTCTGTATGTCTGTGGAAAGCTCGGTAACTTTCAAAGGAATAAAGCTGGGCGCTTGAAATTTTGCACAAATACTTCCTATCAGGGTTGGTCGGTTGGCATTGTAAATGGGCCATATCGGTCCATAGTTAGATATAACTCCCATATAAACCGAACTCCAGATTTTACTTCTTGAGCCTCTAGAGGACGCAATTTGTACACGTTTTTGCTGAAATTTTGAACTATGGCTTCCTCTATGACATTTAATGGATGTACCGAGTTTAGTTTGAATAGGTCTTAAACCTGATAAAGCTCCCACATAAACCGATCTCCCAATTTTACTTCTTTTATGACCTCTAATAAACGTGCCGAATATAGTATGAATCGGCCCTGATATAGCTCCCATATAAACCGACATCCCGATTTGACTTCTTGAGCCTCTAGATGGCGCAATTCATTTCCGATTTAGCTGACATTCTGTACTGGCATCTTCTATGACATTTAATGGATGTACCAAGAATAGTTCGAATTGGTTCTAAACCTGTTATAGATCTAGAGGACGTAATTCTTATCTAATTTAGCTGAAACTTTGTATATTGACTTCTTCTATGCCCTCTAATATACATACCAAATATGGTCTGAATCGTCCAAAAACCTGATATAGCTCCCATATAAACCGACCTTCCGATTTGACTTTAAAACATCAAGAGGGCGCACTTCTTATCCGATTTGGCTCAAATTTTGTACCATGACGTCTTCTATGACATTTAATGGATGTATCAAGTATGGTCCATAAATCGAGCCATAACCAGATATATAAAGGGTGATTTTTTTGAGGTTAGGATTTTCATGCATTAGTATTTGACAGATCACGTGGGATTTCAGACATGGTGTCAAAGAGAAAGATGCTCAGTATGCTTTGACATTTCATCATGAATAGACTTACTAACGAGCAACGCTTGCAAATCATTGAATTTTATTACCAAAATCAGTGTTCGGTTCGAAATGTGTTCATTCACCGTAACGTTGCGTCCAACAGCATCTTTGAAAAAATACGGTCCAATGATTCCACCAGCGTACAAACCACACCAAACAGTGCATTTTTCGGGATGCATGGGCAGTTCTTGAACGGCTTCTGGTTGCTCTTCACTCCAAATGCGGCAATTTTGCTTATTTACGTAGCCATTCAACCAGAAATGAGCCTCATCGCTGAACACATGAATGAACACATTTCGAACCGAACACTGATTTTGGTAATAAAATTCAATGATTTGCAAGCGTTGCTCGTTAGTAAGTCTATTCATGATGAAATGTCAAAGCATACTGAGCATCTTTCTCTTTGACACCATGTCTGAAATCCCACGTGATCTGTCAAATACTAATGCATGAAAATCCTAACCTCAAAAAAATCACCCTTTATATAGCACCCATGCAAACCGATCTTCCCATGGTACTTCTTAAGTCCCTCTACGGCGCAATTCTTACCCGATTTGGTTGAAATTTTGCACAATGGGATCTACCAATGTCTTTTACATCTAAGCCAAATGTGGCTCGAACCGTTTTATAACCTGACATAGCTCCAATAACGTAGCAATTCATATCCATTATACTTTGTTTGGCTATGAAGAGATACCGTGCAAAAAACTTGGCAAATGCGATCCATGGTGGCGGGTATATAAGATTCGGCCCGGCCTAATAAATCACGCTTTTACTTGTTTTCATATCTTGTTGTCGAATTGGTAAGTGATTTCATGTTACACTTCGCCAACATACGAGGGCTGAATAGAAATTTCCTTCCATCGACCGGATGTACTTGCTCTATGTGAGACCATGGTGCATGAGGACATACCTTGGTACTACACCCTATGCCTTTTCGTTTCCCACAGAGGCCTTGTGGTTTATATAAGTAGCGCTATAGTGTTCCACAGACAACAACACCTGGATTCCCACGATCCAGAATTTATCTCTCTTGGTTTAAATACTGGATCGGAACACTTCTACTACATTTCTGATTTCTATTGGGTTGCCCAAAAAGTAATTGCGGATTTTTCATATAGTCGGCGTTGACAAATTTTTTCACAGTTTGTGACTCTGTGATTGCATTCTTTCTTCTGTCAGTTATCAGCTGTTACTTTTAGCTTGCTTTAGAAAAAAGTGTAAAAAAGTATATTTGATTAAAGTTTATTCTAAGTTTTATTAAAAATGCATTTACTTTCTTTTAAAAAATCCGCAATTACTTTTTGGGCAACCCAATATAAAGAAATCAGTGAATTTGTTGTTGCTAGGGATTTCAATGTGCGCAATGCATTTAATTCAGTGCATCAAATGGTGTCGCCCTCACTGCGGCTGTGATGCACAAACAAGCCATCCTTTGGATCCGGTTAAGTATTGAACAGTAGGTGGACTTTTGAAGCGCCGTCCAACAGACCACGGTTTGGATATGTAGAAAAGTCAGTAGTGCCCTTGTGCGCGTGGTCCTCATCGCTCGGTCTTTGCCAAGACAATATGTTATCTGATACTGTTGTATTATCCTTACGGCCGTCTGCATAGTGCCCAACATCTGTGAACCTTCTTAGTACCCTGCTGAATGTGAAACTTCCAGTTCAGTTTCTTGTCCAAGATCACTTTTAAGTATTTGATCTTTTAGACATCCGATTCATTCTGTTGTGGAAACGTCGTGCGTCAAATTGGTCTTCCTCGTGAATAGGCAGATTTAAGCCTTCTCTGGGTTAACATTTAGAACTCTAAGTCTAGCCCAGTAGTGTGCATCTCCAAGACCTTTTCGGCCCTTCAGCATAGCTGATTCGCATCCCTACCCTTGACAAGTATTATAACATCGTCTGTGTAGCAAACCTATTCAAATCACTTCTCAGTCGGCGCCCATTATAGGTTATTTACGGTGGTCACCCATAGGAGTGGCGATAAAATGCCCCCCTGTGGAGTGTCCTGCGCCCTTATCTTTATGTCATTGGACCCACAATTTATGTGGATAAGTGTATGGTTTTTCCAGTCTCTAAAGACCCGGTCAACCCTGTACTGGTTCTCAGTTCTCCCATTGTTAAAAGCTCCACGATGTCAATGCATACCGCCATTGTATACGTCTTGGCATCGAAAGATTCTTCTATCTAATCCACATCCTCGTACAGGGCAGTCTCCACCAATCTTCCTTTGACATAGGCATGCTGTTTGTATTTGAGTAGTACTCTGGGTGCCCTACTCTTTGTTATGGTATCCACAATACATTCCATGGTGTTGAGTAGAGAGGACTTAAGACTTATAGGTCTGTAGGCCTTTGGTGTCCCATAACTTGCTTTGTCAGGCTTAGGTATAAATAGCACCCTTGCCTCCTTCTAGAAGTTCGGAGTATATGCAAGTGCTTGGCACGCTGTGAAAATAGCGGCCAGATGGGGCGCCAGATATTCCGCCTCCTTCTGTAGTTATCCCGATTGGAATCGGAATCCAATCGGAAACCTCTTCCATTCCTTCTATTTCCTCCAGGTTTCCTATTGTCACCTAGATTATACTGCGCTGGTAGGACCAGCTCCTCTCCTCTATCCATTCTCTCATCACCTTGAGTCCCATAGGCCCAATAGATGCCTCACACTTAATCTGTATGTCTATGGGTCGAATATCTAGAATATTCTTCAGTGACATAGTGGGCGTGGTCCCCATTGCTCCGCCTATGCCAAGACAACATGTTCTCTGAACCTGTTGTATTATCCTAACATTTCACTTTTTCTCCATCGCAGTCCGCCAAACTATTGAGGCTTTACTAAGTATTGGTCTAATCACGCTCACGTAGAGCTATCTTCTATGAATTATCTTCAGCTTCAGGCCCCATTTCGTGCCTGCGGCCCATTTACATAGTCCCCAATATCTGTGAGTCTTCTCGTTACGCTCCTTAAACCATCTCGAAGACCCTTTCAGCCTCTCTACATAGCTGATTCGGATTCTTACCCTTAGAAGCGTAAAAACATCGTCTGCGTTCCTCCTCAGCCAGCATTTCTATTAGGATATTTATGATGGTTATCCATAGGAGTGGCGATAAATGCTCCATGTGCCGTGCCATGTTTCACTTTCTCCCTTATTTATGTTTTTTATCATGGGACCCACAATTTATTCACGTGTTCCTTGGCATATCGTTTAGCCAGCCTCTAAGGATTGGTTCAGTGTGGCGGTCCGCACATTTTTAGAAGCTCCCTCGATTTCAATGTATACCACCTATGTGTACATCTTGACATCGAAGGATTCTTTGCTAAAAATAGCGGCCAGATGAGCGCCAGATAGTTGGACTCCTTCTGCAGTAACACCGGAAAAATTCCATCAGCTCTGAGCGATTTAAATGGTTGGAAGCTCCTCAAGACATCCTTTACCATAAATTCTTTAAAGACAAGCATTTGATCGACTTCTTTATTCGAAAATTGCCTTGTCTCCGTGAGTCCCTTCGTATCATGTGGAAAATGCGTTTTCATCAAAAGCCTCAACATATCCTCCATTGTCTCTGCTCTTACTTCCATGTCGTTTCGTCGCGGCATCATTAACGCCATCGACCTGTTCGCAGAAAAGATTCCAGGAGGCTCGTATTGCCCCTCTGACCACTTTATTGTATTCCTTAAGCTGTATGAATACACATCCCGTTTTTACGACATGTATCAATACTCCGAATCCCCCGTTCCTCCAAAGTTTTTTTTGGACTGATTTACTTTCTTGAAGAGGACAACTCTCTTCGATAGATTGCAGTCGTAATCCGGTTGACATTGTCAACTATGTCTTCTTTACTTGGACAGTTTAAAGTACCTTGCCTAGATCTTCCACTGAGTAGTCTTCCGAATTTTGTCGAATTTGGTTGTCACGTTATTCCGGAGACTTATCGGATTCGGGGCTGGCCAAGCTATTCTAAACCTTATTGAGTATTTCATTGAGTAACTTACAAATCCGTCAACTATCTTTGACCACTGTTTTTAAGCAAATACAAACATCTTACCGAGCATTAGTTACAGCATCACTACCACCAGCAGCAGCAACAATTGATGATCCGTTGAAAAGTTGTTGTCGGTTTAAGAAGAGGCCACTACAAACTGATTTTTTCTTTCCACTTCTTGGCAAATAAATTCTAACACTGTCACAAAACTTTGTCCCTTGCACATGTATGGTTCAAGCATAGTTTATCTTTCCAACTTGGGAGCATCACAATGAGCGGCATTGTCGTCTTCACAAATAAAATCATTTATCTTATGCTTCTCGTTTTTGTTCTCTGATTTGTTGTTGGGCCCCCTAAAGCGTTGCGCTATTCCAAGCAAAGTTGGGCAAAGGGAAGAAAGTTTTCGCCATTGGGCTGTGTTATCCTGCAGAGATAAAGAGATGTTAGATGTTGTATGGCAAGCTCTACAAAAAACAATGTAAAGGCAGAAAACAACAACTTTTTCTTTTTGCCATATATTTTTCGACGTATGTGCGTCACAGGGAAAATGTTAAAAGTCTAATGATAATCTTTCCATGTTAACACCATCTTAGTTTGAACCTAAAAATATGCCACCCGTAGATTTTTACTCGATAAGGACATTGGGACCGATAAGAACTAGCAGAAGCTGACATTTACAGTAGCATATCTCCATCATTTTAGTCCTTGTATAACAACGATACCTTCCTTTTTGATTTTCCCCACACATTTCAGACTGCATGACAAAAATAAACGTTCTCAGACTGCAGGCATCAACACCTTTTCTATCAATCTATCTCAAGCTGTCAACATGCTGTGTGACATGTACCATTAGATGAAATCGCAGAGATATTTTTCAAAAGAAGGAAAATCAAAACAATAGCTGCCAACTACACCATCGAGGCTAAAGCGATAAGGTTTGGAGAAATTCCATTGAAATTCATATTTCCTAAAACTTTGTTTGGATTGAAATAAACTGAGATAATTAATTTAAAGTTAATGCCTTCTTAAATGTCAGTGAAATGGCAAATGTCAATATATGACATTAAGATTTTTGCGTTTCTAGGCATTTTGAAATTTCTTTTTAATTAACTAAAATTTAATTAAGTTGGGGTTTGGAGCCCGGAGGTTAGCCACCGTAGCGCAGAGGTTAGCATGTCCGCCTAAGACGCTGAACGCCTGGATTCGAATCCTGGCGAGACCATCAGAAAAAATTTTCAGCGGTGGTTTTCCCCTCCTAATGCTGGCAACATTTGTGAGGTACTATGCCATGTAAAACTTCTCTCCAAAGAGGTCTCGCACTGCGGTACGCCGTTCGGACTCTGCTATAAAAAGGAGGCCCCTTATCATTGAGCTTAAACATGAATCGGACTGCACTCATCGATATGTGACACAAGTTAGCCCCTGTTCCTTAGTGGAATGTTCATCCAAAAACGAAACGCGTCCCATAGTGGTTGGTGTGTGTTGCTATCTTCAGCTTTCCTTTTCCATTTGCATCTTCGATCATTGAGCTCTCGAAAGAGAAACAAACAGAAATTGTAAAATTTAAAGATCTTCGCCCTAACAGGCAAAAAAACTTGAAAAATGAGTATCCCGCCACGATAAAACTTCTCCATCAAGTGGTGTCGCTATGCCGCACGCCGTTTGGACTTTGCATAAATAAGGAGGCCCCTTATCATTACGCTTAATTTTTACTGCCCTCATTAATATTAGAGAAGTATTCCCAGTTCCTTAGTGGTATGTTCATGGGAAATTTAACAGTAGTTTTTCAAGTTATTCGAGTGATGGGCTAGTAACCCAACGCCCCAACCCATCGTTTTATCGTTCTGCAGGTGAACTCCTTAACTCCAGGTGATACAGCCGTTAGGTTTGTATCCACAGATGAGAGAAGACCAAGATAAAATTGGTTTTTGCCTTGTTAAAGAACCATTTGCTTGGTTTTGTCATCCTTCAAAAATTTCCTATGAAAACGAAGTTTTGTCAAAATTTTCTAAAAAATGAAATTTTGACAAACCTTTCCTATAAAAATGAAGCTTTGACAAAAATTCCTATAAATATGAAATGTTGCCAAATTTCCTATAAAAAGATTAGATAACGTATCTGATATCCAGTTGTGGTACCACGTGTTCGGGGGAACACCCCAACTCCCAAAATCCCCCTAAATTGGACATATTTACCGACCATGGCGAGATGCGAATCAAATGAATGGTATTTTGCGAGTGAAATACGGATCTGATATTCAAATGTGGGACCAAGTGCTCGGGGGAACGCCCCTCCCCAAAAACTTCCCCCAAAGAGCAACAATTTACGACCATAGCAATATGCGGCTCAAATGAAAGGTCTTTGGGAATAAATCACGAATCTGAAATCAGTATTCGGGAAGTAGTGTCTATGGTACCACCCTAGCCCTATAACACCACCTATATTGGATGTATTTTCTGACCATTGCAATATGGGGTTCAAATTAGAGTCTGATATATATTTTCAGGGCCAAGTCACTGAGTGGCCTCCCCATTCCCCAAACAGCCCCAAATAAGACATTGCTCACCATGACAATTTGGTTCTTAAATAGAGTGGAGCTCGATATTGATAGATTTTAGAGCTCATACTGCAAACCGGATATATATGCTGACTTTTACAATAAGGGGTTTAAATGAATGGTATATGAGATTAAAAAGCGAATTTTATATCCAATTTTGAGGCCAGTGGCTAAATGGGATTCAAATAACGATATTTGAGAGTAGAGCACGATCTTGATATATTTTCCGGGCTAAGTGTTTGGGGGACCACCCCACTCCCCACAACACCCATAAATCGGACATTTTACCGACCATATCAGGGCTTAATGAAAGATATTGGAAAATAGAGCACGAAATTGATACTTTCGGGACCAATGTTCTAGGGATCTACTCCTTCCCCTAAACACCCCACAAACAGCAATTATTTATTAATCATCGTAATATGGGGCTCATATTGGAGGCCATCGCAGCGTACATGTTAGCATGCCTGACCCTGTACGCCTGGGATCGAATCCTGGTAAGACCATCAGAAAACTAATTTTCAACGGTGGTTTTCCCCTCCTAATGCTGGCAACATTTGTGTGGTACTATGCCATGTTAAAACTTCTCTCCAAGAGGTGTCGCACTGCGGCACGCCGTTCGAACTCAGCCCTTTATCATTGAGCTTATGGGCTTGAATCGGACTGCAATCATTGATATGTGTGGAATGTTCATGGACAAAATTTGCAATATGGGGCTCAAATAAAGGCAGTAGAATATGAATCTGGTATCCAAATGTAGGACCATATAATTGTTTGTTTTCAAAATTAGATTTCACATATGATTTTTTAGACAATTTTCCTTATGTACCTTATCATACCAACCTGTTAATATGGCTCATGCTTCAATTGCACCCTTATGAATATAAAAACAATTTTTCAAAAAACAAGTTTAAATTTTCATTTCTAACTTTTTCCTTTGGAACATTTCGGTACTAGTAGATGCTCCTTAACATTTTGCCGTTTTCATGCCTTTTCTAGTACATTTTCCACATGCTCGACTTAAATCTTCTTTAAAGCCTTTTTACCTTCGCTCCTGACTGACTGAGGGTAGCTGAGGGTAACATGTGCATGAATCATGTGAAGCTATTTATATTTACTTTAACCTTAGACTTTGTGCGATTTTACCGTTTCCACTCTTCTCTTTGATTTGCCTTACTTCGAACTAAGGACTCAGCATGAAGTCTGCCTCGTGTTTTTTTGTTCCTTTTTTTTTTGCTTTGCTTTCTTTTACCTTTTTACCCTTTGATTAATTTTGCTATTCATCAGTTTTATTTACTTTTTAACGAGAGTTGATTTCATTCAATTTGTTTCTTTCTGTCGGAGGCGGCCATCAGCCTCCAGTGGAAAGAACAACCAGGCTGTTGCTGCCTTTTTCTTTAACTTCATAATTTTTGCTCTGCCAAATCCTTGTTGCGTCTCTCATGATTTGAAATTGGATTCGCTATTTATTTTTTCCTTCATTTTGCCTCTGTATTAAATGCGTGCATTGACTTGAGAGAGGAGTTTCCATGTAAAATATTTTATAATTTATGAATGAATTGGGAAAATTTTAAAGTTTTGCAAATCAATTGTTTTAACAGGGCAATTTTTCTGTCAATAAGAATGGAAGTTGGCCAATAATACAAATCTTGAGTTGATTTAATATTCAATGTATAAAATGGTTAGCATTCCAAGGTTTTTTTTATGGACATACTTTATGAAGTGGGCGAAGTGGGCTGTAGAAAATACAACTCTTGTTCTTTACATTCCTTGGGGAATCCCGTGGCAGCCGGTTGTACGTAAGCATTGATCGAATGGAATCCTTCATTGGCAAGGGCTGTCGCCTCAGTGTACAACACACTGCTAGAACAACAACCCTTATATGTGGCTGACTATTTAATACAAGGTTGATTTTTGAAAAGTCATCTACTAGAGAATACCATATAACATCATTGGTCTGAAAACTGCTATTTTCAATATTGCGTCTAGGCATAAATGAGCTTGTAGATTCCACTAAGTATTGAGTAGAGGGTGGATTTTCAAAGCTTCGTCCACCACAGCTCTACATTATAAACAGCTAAATGTTGTTTCGGTGGCCCCAATAGTGCAGAGGTTAGCATGTCCGGCAATAACGCCGAACGCCTGGGTTGAAATTCTGGCGTGAGCATTAGAAGATTTTTAAGCGTTGGTTATCTCCTCGCTAATGCTGGCTACATTTGTGAGGTATCCTGCCATGTTAAGGGGCTTGATAAACATAAAGACTTTAATCGCACTGCACTCATTGATATGAGAAAAGTATTACCTGTTCCTCAATAGAATGTTCGTAGGAATTTCAGTTGTTTAGTTGTGTTAGCTTCTATGCAAAATGTATGCAAACCCCCATATAGCCTTCAAATACCTTCAAATGCAGCAAATTATGCAAACGCGCACATTTTTATCCACCTGTACACCCAGCAGGGGAGAGCGGAGGATGGCAAATGACAGGTCTGCAACATACGACTCTTGTCAGACGCTTGTTAATTTTAATGTTATACATTTAATTAATTAGTAACAGTGGAGAAGATTTGCAATGTCAAAAGTGAGATTTAATTTTGTTGAACTTAACAATTTAAACACAGACATTCTCCCCAAATGCAGCCCCTACGCAAGGAAAGCAGTTTATCTTTTAGTTGAAATTCAATTTAACATTAAAGAATTATTCTTTTTTCTTTTTTTTTTTTTGAGCAAACAATACCTAAGGACATTTCCAAGAATGTCTTTTCAATGAAAATTTTAAGAGCAAAACTTCACAGAAATTGTAACAAGTTGGGCCAGAGTAGAAGCCAGTAGCAAAGTAAAACAAAAGAATGGCAATGATGACAAGGATGTGAAAATTGTGCTTCAGTCGCTTCTTGTCAAACAAACTGGCCTCCTACAACTTCCGGCATTGCTTGCAGTTGGAATGGAAAGAAATGAATTTTCTTCAATCATTTCCGTTTAAGAATTTATCATGATTATTGGTTTTTTTTTCGTAAAACCTCAAACAAGTCACTGGGTGAAATGCATAAGAAGATAACTTACCTTACTTAAACACTATGAGAAAAGCTTTTAGCAACAGAAAAAATAATCAACAGATCAAATAATCAAAAATACAGTAACAGTTGTGAGGAACAATGGCAAGTATAAACTTCTCTCTAAAGAGTTGTCGCTCTGCGGCACGCGGATTGGACTCGGCAATAAAAGGAGGCCCCTTATCTTAAACTTGAATCGGACTGCACTCATTGATATGTGAGACTTTTACCCCCGTTCCTTAGTGGAATGTTCATGTTCCTCCTACAGTAACAGTTGTGAGGAACTATGCCATGTAAAAACTTCTCTCCAAAGAGTTGTTGCTCTGCGGCACGCCGTTTGGACTCGGCAATAAAAAGGAAGTCCCTTATAATTGTGCTCAAACTTGAATCGAACAGCACTCATTGATATATTCATTAGTGGAATGTTCATGGGCAAAATTTTAATTTGCATTTTTACCAACAATTATTTTATAACAGATGAAAAGATTAGTTTGCTGCTCTAAATTAAGCCTTCATTAACCAACTCCATTAATCTCTGGCATATATTTCTATTCTATTGTATAACTAACACCAAGTTCTATATTTTCTTTAAGTCCTCAAACTTTAATAATACAATACATCATTTGGCAAATTATACTTGTATATTGGATTGCATTTATTTTATTTTATTAGTTGTCTTCTATATGATTGAATTGCGAAACATTGTGTATAGGGATACGTTTTGAATCTAATTGTATTTCCATGATACCCTCATAACAATATTTTCTTTGAAGTGTTCCTCAATGCTTTGAACTTTTTGAATTCCTGGCGAAATAGTTAAGATATTTTTATTGCTATGGCAAAACTTCGTTGGGTTCAACATTGTTGCAAATCAAAGTTTTCAAAACCAAAGGGTGTTCTATAGAAAGTGATGACATTTATTTTTTATTCTTCACCGCTCCTGTACAACTACACAAATTAGTGAATAATTGATCCTAGAAGTGAATTATAAAGTTTCATATCTTTGTAACCCACTTATTGTCTCACACACTTCTCTTCTCCATTTTATCTATATATAAGAAAAACAAGTAAAAAGGCATCCAGTTCGGCCGGGCCTAACTTTGGATACCCACCACCTCGGGTATATATGTAGACCTCAATTCGTCACAATCCGGAAAAATTGGATAACTTAAGCACCCAAATTCGGCACGGACATTGAGTGGTCTAATATATATGTCACTATTCAATTTTGTAGAACAAAATATTGGTCTTTTTGGCAGATATATCCAATTATAAACCGATCTGAACCATATTAAGGTCGGATATCGGGAGGCTCAGAAAAACCCACTGTTTCAAATTTCAGCGAAATCGGGTAATAAATAAAGCTTTTATGGGTTTCAGTCCCCTTATCGGCAGATCGGTCTATATGGCAGATATATCTAAATATAGCTCGATCTAATCCATCTTTATGTCAGATGTCGGAAGGCTTAAAATAACCAACTGTTTCAAATTTCAGATAAATCGGATAAAAAAATAGAGCATATATGGGCATTAGACCCTTTATCGGCAGATTGGTCTATATAGCAGCTATATCCAAATATGGTCCGATTTGCCCCGTTCTAGAAGTTAACCAGCGTTTCCTCAAAAAGAGGCATCTGTGCCAAATTTCAGCTTAGGCTCTAGAGTGAATACACAGACGGACGGACACACACGGACATCGTTAGATCGTCTTAGAATTTTAAGACGATCCGATATATATGTACTTTGTAGGGTCGGAAATTGATATTTCGATGTGTTGCAAACGGAATGACTAAATAACAACAACTGAAAATCGGATAAAAGAAGATTTAAATGAAAGGATATTTAAATAAAGAAGAACTGCGGGAATGGTTTATAATTTAAATGCCTAGTGGAGCCACATTTGAACTACTCGTGGCTACACATTTCCCCGGAAACTCTCCAACAAACAACTTGGCCCCCTATATCTCAATTTGGCTTGCACCATATTATATAAACTTGTCGTCTGAGCTCCGAACTTGTTCCCAAAAAAGTGCAATATCTCGTAGAGTTTCAATGAGATCGTAGTCCTATACTTACCTCCTTCTCATTCCCATTCAATGATAGACTTGTCTTCTCACGATCAGGATCTTCCCATAGGATCCTCAGTCCTCGGATCGTGCCATTCTCAGAGAAGTCTTGCCGTATTACGGTCAGGCAGTCGAAAAAAAATCTCAGTCCTTGGCTTCTCAATGTAGATCCCCAGGCCCACTCTGTCCTCTGACTTTGATCCGTTGATTTGTGTAGCATGATCTCCCAGAAGGCAATGCAAGAGTTCCGTCAGTCCAAGACTGTGTCGCTGGTAGCATTCAACCTCAAATGTCGTCTAAGGTATCCGATCGGAAACCTCTTACATTCCTTACAAGTTTCCTATCGTTGTCTCGATTACCTATTTTCTCAAAGAAATGGGAACCTAAAGTGGAACTCCTTCTTACTGCTAGTGCGGGACACACCAGAAGGTGTTCTATAGTCTCTTCTTCTTCGATGTCCTCACAGCTTCTGCAAAAGTTGTTGCTAGCAACCTTCAGTCTTTCAGCATGTTTCCCGATTAGACAGTGACCTGTCATGACGGACACAATTACTAAGACGTCTGTTCTGGCCAGTGACAGCAAAGCTGTAGACCCCTTCAAATTTAGATTAGGCCTCATAGTTTTGGAATGCTCACAGTTTCCTCTTTGTGACCATCTATTATTCGTTGTCCTTCGGTCTGGTCCTGAAAACATGTTGCTAGAGGCATACCCACAGATTCCAGTATCGCTGGAATGTGTAGGGTAGTTTCTAGTCTCAATATCTCTGTGGCCCGGCACCCAAAACAGGTGAATTTTGAACTGTTCAGCCATCTCGTTGTGAGATCTGCGACAGTCGATGGCTGTTTCTGTGTTTAGTACCAGGGAACTTCCCTCGGATTTAGACCCCATTTCGAGCCTACGGCCCGTCTAAATAGTGCCCACCATCCGTGAACTGTTCAGCCATCTCGTTGAGAGATCTGCGACAGTCGATGGCTGTTTCTGTGTTTAGTACCAGGGAACTTCCCTCGGATTTAGACCCCATTTCGAGCCTACGGCCCGTCTAAATAGTGCCCACCATCCGTGAGCCTTCTCGATGAGGTCCTGAATGTGACACTTCTAATTCAGATTCCTGTCCAAGATCCCTCCTAAGTAAAGGGTGATTTTTTAAGAGCTATAGAAAAGTTTTTCAAAAAAAAAATACATAAAATTAGGAAAAATGTTTGAAATCTTTAATTGAATCGATAGTACGGCGCATATAATTTAATGTTTGAAGATTATTTCATGCAAATATTGGCAGTGACTGCGTCTCAAATGGTCGATCCGCTTAGTCAAATTTTGGCATACTCTTTCCAACATTTCGGCCGGTATCTCACTAATAAATGCTTCAATGTTGTCTTCCAATGCATCGATTGAAGCGGGCTTGTCTGTATAGACATTAACATTAACATAGCCCCACAAAAAATAGTCTAAAGACGTTAAATCAAACGATCTTGACAGGTGTCGAACGTGAAATAAAATGTTCACTGAACTCGCCTCTCAATAAATTACGCATGCTGTGTGGCATGTGGCACCGTCTTGTTTAAACCACATGTCATGCAAGTCAAGCTCTTGCATTTTGGGCAAAAGAAAGTTGGATACCATCTCACGGTAGCGCTCATCATTCACAGTTACTTTACGATTAGCATCATCTTTGAAGAAGTACGGTCCAATGATGCCACCAGCCCTTAAACCGAACCAAAATGTGACTTATTTTGGATGCATTGTAGCTCTTGCAATGCTTCAATCTGTTCTTCACTCCAAAATCGACAATCCTGCTTATTTACGTACCCATTTAGACAAAAAAGAGCTTCGCTCAATGGAAGAAGAGCAAGATGGGCATAACAGAGCACTCATTTTGATAATAAAATTCATTAATTTCTAAGCTTTATTCGTTTTTAAGGCGATTCATGGTTGAATTATAGAACAACTGAAGATGTTTGACAGTGAATCAAAACACAAAAAATGCGTGAGCATAAAAAATCACCCTTTAGTTATCTTATCAGATATCGAAATCATTTTGTTGATGAAACGTGGTACATCAAATTGGACCACCTCCGTCTTCCTCGTAAACAGTCAGATTTCAGTCTTCCCTGGGTTAGCATTGCGCCCCTAGGGTAGCCCAGTCGTATTCCAAGTCCTAGACCCTTTCGGCTTTTCTGCATAGCTAATTCGGATCCTCAACCCTTAGAAGTATTATATCATCGTCTGCATAGCAGACGTTTTCATATTCCTCCTCAGTCAGCATCCGTAATAGGTTATTTATGGTGGTCACTCATAGCAATGGCGATTAAATGCCCGCTGTGACATGCCCTGTGCCACTTTCTCCTTTATCATCTCCTTTGGCATGGGAACCACAGATTATCCACCTGTTCCCTAGCATATGGTTTATCCAGTCTCTAAGAATCAGTATGTCGGCCCATTGACACATTGTTAAAAGACCCTTCGATGTCAATGCATACCGACTCCACTGATTTGCCCTTCCCCTAGGCATTCTGTTTGTATTTGAGCAATTCGCTGGATTAATTAATTAAATCACTTCAGCTTTCACACCCTATGTCAACTTGGCATTTGATGTCGTTACCATTAGACGAATAGCTAAAATTAGTTTCTTTAGTGATGAACATGATGACTACGATTTTTTTCTGTTTCATTTGGTTCCAACATTTTAAGCACTGGCTTGTCCCCACCATTTTTGCAAAACATCCAGAAAACGAGGGGTGATGTTTTAATAGTAACCTCAGGCTATTTTTCAACATAAAACTCGTCTCATCCTGGAGCAAATAAAAAAGGAACAAACTTTTTGCCAAAATGGACCATAAAACACCAAAATTTCTATCAACCTTGGGTGGGGTATAGAAGCGGGCCATACTTAATATTGCCTTTTGCCCTGCATGGAGGTTTTTGTTCAATGTAGACATTTCAAATGCCTCAGAGTGGTGATGTTTCTTTTTAACAACACCAGCAACATTCTTGCTCATTCCATTATTGGGCGGAGGTGCAAAACGACTGAGTGGGTGACTGGTGGAAGGGAGCTAGGGGCATGTACCACCAACAAGGTCTAATAAAAATATAATTTATTTACTAAGAAAATTAAATTTATAGCCCTGAGGATTCTTAGCTTGGTCTTAACATCTACGCTCTGAGCATTGTTGAAGGAATTTTCATTGTTGAGATTTTTTTATGAAATAATTAAAAATTATGCAGATATATACAGGGTGGCTGATGAAAGCCGCTACCAAAAAAAAATGTAATAACTTTTTTTCTATTTAATAATAATAATTTAATAATTAATTTAATTAATTAATTAATTAATTTAATTAATAATAATTTAATAATTAATTTAATAATTTAATTTAACATGAATAAAAGAAAAATGTATTCCATACACTTATTTATATATTTATATATATATATATATTTAATAAATTATGTGCAACAAGACAAGAATTTTCGTTGTGTTTACCCAAAAAGTTCAGGGATTTATTGTATTAACATTCATTATTCGATTAGGGAGGGGCGGTGGAGAGTGAGGATGTACGATAATGTGAAAGACAAATAAATTTACTTAGTATTTTGTTTCGACAAATGTCCTGGGGCCATTATATTCTGGGAAAGAACTGGATTACGACAAAACGCAGTTATTTTTGGCAAGTCAACAAACAACGCGACATATGCAACAGACTATCGAGACTAAGGAAGCTGCAGAAATACATTTGTGCAAAAGGTTAAGTAATTAACACCAGGCCACCATAGAGCACAAACTCAAGTTAATAACTCTCTTTTTAATATTCATTATATATTTTGTCAATATAAATTAGATTTTTTTAATACCCTCCACCATAGGATGGGGGTTTACTAATTTCGTCATTCCGTTTGTAACACCTCGAAATATGCATCTAAAAACCCATAAAGTATATATATTCTTGATGGTCATGACATTTTAAGTCGATCTAGCCATGTCAGTCCGTCTGTCCGTCTTTCGAAAGTATGCTAACTTAGGAAGCAGTAAAGCTAGCCGCTTTTGCACAAATACTTCCTATTAGTGTAGGTCAGTTGGGATTGTAAAAGGGCCAAATCGGTACATGTTTTGACTTCTTGAGCATCCAATTGTCTTTAATTTGGATGAGCTAAGTATGGTTCAAATCGGTTCATAACCTGATATATCTGTCATACAAACCGATTTTGGGTCCTGACTTCTTGAACCACAGGACATGACATTTTTAGTCGATCTAGTCTCCGTCTGTTGAAACCAATCCAACTTTCGAAGGAGTAAAGCTAGCCGCTTTTGCACAAATACTTCTTATTAGTGTAGGGCGGTTGGGATTGTAAATGGGCCAAATCGGCCCATGTTTTGATATAGCTGAGTATCCAATTGGCTTTAATTTGGATGAGCTAAGTATGGTTCAAATCGGTTCATAACCTGATATAGCTGCCATATAAACCGATCTTGGGTCTTGACTTCTTGAAACACAGGAGGGCGCAGTTCTTATCCGATTTGGCTGAAATTTACCATGCAGTTGTTTGTTATGACTTCCAACAACTGTGCCAAATATGGATCAAAGCGGTCTATACCCTTTCTATTCCTTCAATCACTAATGGCCAAAACATATAATTTGCCAAGAATCGTGAAAAGCACAAGACTTTTGAACTTCTATTTTTATCGCCCGGTCAACGGAGAAGGCGACATAACCTTTTTACATGTCTTGAGTAAAATTGGAAGCTCTTTCGAATATATTCCTCCCAATTTGACTTAAATTGAAATTTACAAGTAATATTTTGCAATGTTTGCCCTCTGTCTCATTTGAGAGGCAACAATAATAGAACTAAAAATCACAGAATCCATTACCCCAACAGTCAATAATAATTAAAAATTCTAATGAAATTCCAGGGGGGCGCGCGTTATTTCCATGGTTTCATTCTTTTTTTTACTCTTCCGGGTTATGCAATTGAATCCTTTATGGTTGGTTTGTTTACTCTACAATCCTTGCATCTTTTAGTGCCAACTCAACAAATTTACCTTGACAAACAAGTTGAATTAATTCCTTGTTTTTTCTCCCCTTTTTCTTTCCTTCAATTCATATTTGCACTGCGAATGACTCCTTAGGCTGGAATCATAGAAAACCTTTCCTCTTAAATGAAGGCAACAAAAAGTCAACTTCTTGGACTCAAGCAAGGAGACCAATTGGAATGGCAAAGGATTATAAGTCATACTCGTAGTATGCAAGGGCTGTTGTTGTTGTTGTTTTGTTGCTGTTGTCAGTATTTTTCTGGATTTTTTCTCATTATTTGCTTTTTTTTTTGCATTCATTCCCATTTCATATTTTCTTGCATAACACACAAGTCGACTGAGAATTTGTTTTATTTGCAACGTTTTTATTTTCCTTCTTTTTCTGTTTCTTTTCAGCTGTTGTACACCGAAACAAATAAGAAATTTTAACACAAAACGAGTGAAAAAAGGCAGCAATTGTTGGTAAGTCTAAACATTATTTCCAGTATTTTAGGAATAAGTTATAAGAAATCAAATTGTGACATCCACAAGAATAGGTGGAGTTAGTTGCCCTCACTACCATAGTATTTCACTCTAAAATTTGGACAGCAATTTCATGCTTAAATGTTATTCTCAGTATGTTGGCAAAAGATAAGATTGAGCCTCAGATTCCTACTTTAATAAGAATAACTACCTCAATACACATAAGGCTTCCACTTCCGATATCAACAAATAAAAACACACTGTGCTGGGGGTTAGATTAATAAGAAATCAAATCGGAGTATCAATAAATGATGGAAATTAATAATCTATTTTTGGCCAAAGGACACCACTTTGCAGAATTTTGTTATGACTTCCAACAACTGCAACGTTTGGCCCAAATTGGTCGATAACCTGATATAGCTCCCGTATAAAACGATCTCCCAAATTGCCTTCTTCAGTTTCAAGAAGGCACAATTGTTATCCGATTTGTCTGAAATTTCGAACGTGGTATTTTTTATGACGTTCTATGACATTTGTCAAACGTTGTTATTTCAAATTGGACATATTTGCTAGAAATTGCTACGGATTGTTTATTAACCCATCTGAACACATCCGCAGAGGTCCACCAAAATTGGTTCAGAATTAGACATAGCTCCCAATTTGTACCTATGGTGTAGGTGTAGGATATCATATCCTTACTGTTTTTTTTTTTTTTTTAATACAGAACCCATCAAATTCAACAGGACAGGAAATTTGGGACAGTGAGTTGTGTTAGGCCCTTCGACATCCTTTTTCAATTTGGCCCAGATCGGTCCAGAGTTGAATATAGCTGCCATATAGACCGATCTTTCGATTTTAGGTTTTGGGCCCATAAAATACGCATTTATTAAACGATGTCGCCGAAATTTGGGACAGTGAGTTAAGCAACTTGGCCTAGATCGATCAAGATTTACAAATACCTGCCGTATAGACCGATCTCCCGATTTAAGGGAGAAAAAAGGTGCATTTATTGTCCGATTTCGCTGAAATTTGGGACAGTGAGTTGTGTTGGGCCCAGATCGGTCCAGAATTGTATAACGCTGCCATATTGACCGATCTCTCGATATAATTTAATTACCAATATTTCAATGGCTCAGATCGGTCCAGATTTGTATATAGCTGCCATATAGACCGATCTCTCGATTTAATTTAATTACCAATATTTCAGTGGAGTGCATTTTCAAGATATGTTATATCAAAATGAATAACGAAACATGATTTTTGTATACGAAATATCGATAAAAAAAAATTTTAAATGTACGAAATATCGATTAATAATTTTAAAATAAAACACAAAAAGACTTCGAGCTTGACCTTTAAAATAGCAAAATTGAATACAACAGTCTACCATAAAATTAACACATTATTCCAAAAAATTTTAATTAATTTTTTTTTGTGAAACATTTTTTATTGTTTTGTCCGTTTTCGGAGTCGAGATAATTTTTTTTTACTCCAAATCTGGACAAAACTGCTCAACTTCGACACCAAGACTTCTCAATCCCAAGGCAGCCGGTTGTACGTACCGGATTGACCCGATGAAGTCCTTCATCGGCAAGGGCTGCCGCCTCCGTGTACAACACACTGCTACAACAACAACAACAACCAAGACTTCTACTCCGCAGCCCTGGCTCCTACTGTGATTGGTTTTAAGTACCGAAACTATGCAGCCATCCCAGAGTCTGGGCTGGAATTTCTACTCCCTTTCCACACTTAACAACAACAACATAAACTGCAACTCATTAATTCTTCCTGATTCGGACGACGGACCCTCCCCTTACCCAAATTTTCAAATTTTTTCTCATCTGGGAGTTGTGTGCGGGGATTTAAGCAAAATTTTGTTTGCACTCCTATAGTAACATAGAAACAAAACATTTCGTCCAAGTTTTAGGTATTGTATCTGGAGGGACCGTACCGCAGAGGTTAGCATGTCCGCGTATGACGCTGAAAACACGGGTTCGAATCCTGGCGGGAACATCAGTAAACATTGTCTGCGGTGCTTTTTCCCCTCCAAATGCTGGCGACATTTGTGAGGTACTTTGCCATGTAAAAAGAGGTATCGTATTGCGACACATCGTTCGGACTCGGCTAAAAAGGGGGCCCCATATCATTGAGCTTAAACATGAATCGGACAGCACTCATTGATATGTGAGAAGTTTCTTAATAGAATGTTCATGACAAATTTTCCTTTGCATCTGGAGGAACCGCCTAACCTCTTAAAACCGGTAAAGAGATATAGAGACCAATCATGCCTACATAGAACTCAAATGAAAGGTATTTGAGAGTGGATAACGAATCTGATATCCAATTTTGGGTCTAAGTGTTTGGGGCCGATGACCTATGCAATTATAAGGCAACGGAAAAACAACGAAGGACAAAACAATGCAGCATCGACATTGGCAAGGCAGGTGCCAGGTCCTATCATGCGCATTCCGTGAAAGGGTGGCCAGACTTGCAACAGTTGAATCGTCTTCAAGACCCCTACTGAAATCCCACACCGTCTCGGTAAATCAAATTGCGTCTAATGTCATCATAGTGCGAACACTCCGTCAGTACATGATTCCAGTTCTCAAGTCTCCCACATTAGCAGACAAGTTTTTCTTATGCAGTAAAGCAATAAAGCCATATCCCGTCAGTATGAAACCCAGATCAATGCCAAAGTCTGAGCGATCGAGCCGCCTTCCCCATTTACAATGAGCCAATAATCGCGCTTTAAGGGAATTACTTTTATAACTCTGTACAGAATAGCCCTGTAACTCACGAGAAAATCAAGCGCCACGATAAGACTGTAGAAACACAAACAGGGAAAATTTTCTCTAACCGAGATAGCCACGTTATCAGCATAAGCAACCACCTTTAAAGGCAAACCTTAAAAACTTCATTATATATTTGTCTAACTTTGGGTGGGGTAACTAGGGTAGCCGCTGCAGCTCTAAAACTTCGGTTTTTCGGTCAAAACTTAAACCATATCTTCCATAAACTAACCTTCTATAGAACAATATTCTTCTCCAATTTTGCCAAAACTTTGAATGTGATGTACTTTACGAATCGGTAAACAATCTGGTACTGCTGCTCTAGGTCGCAGTTTTTATGCGATTTGTGTAAAACTTTACCTGTAACACTATATTCTTACATACAACTTCCATATTTAGTTTGGTCTAAGAGTGCATATGGAAGTCAAATATTTGCTATTTATCTCGCCGAACTTAACATGATATTAAATAGTCAAAAAGTCAAACATCTATATTATTTTGCAACAGTATATACAAAATCCTTTCTTTTTCTCTGTGTAAATAACTCCAAAGCATCAATGGCTGCAAGACCATTGCCGTTGTGAAAATCAACATTGCCACAAGTGCCTCCAGTACCACCAGGAGAGCAGTTAAACAATTCAAACAATTTTCAATGAAACATTACCACCGCCAGCTCCATCATCATCATCCAATGGATACTCAGGTTCGCACATTCGCAAATACAAATGAATTTTTGAGCGAAAATTTCTGCACAGGAATGCAAAACAACAGCGCTGGCGATATCAGCAAGTCCTGCCAGTAATAACAACAAATCCCCATAACTGTTGAGGGAGGGGGTTTTGCAAAAAGCCTGCTCCCCGCAGTATGCAAAGGAATGTGTTTTCAGGCATAAAAGCCATTGACATTGTAAAATGCTAAATTGAAACCGAGTCAAGTAAAAAATATTGCAAACACCAAACAACCAAACAGCGAACATCAGCATCATCAGGGGCATGCAGCCGAAGAGACAATACAGCAAACATAAATACAAATACAATTTGAAGGGCGAGAACCAGTACTACCATGATGATGATGATGAAAATGATGGAAATGAAGCCAGCCGGAGACGGATACGGATGCATGAGGCTTTCGCTGCTCGTCTATATGCTGAACAAGAAATATTCATTTATACTGCAGTTTTTGCGTGTGTGTGTGTGAGAGAGAACAAGTATACCATTGCAATGGTTTGCAAAAGATTGAAATGTAAAATAAATAAAGGTGTAAATAAAAAATGTAAAGGATACCACTCCACAACGTGCTGAACGTGAATGCGTGAGAAGAACCAGTATCAAGAGTCACAATACAATCCACAGAAATATTGCACAACTTCATTGTGATTCAATGGGGGAAACAATGCAAAGATACGATTTAAAGGTCAGCCGTAGAGATTCACAAATTCCTCTACTTCAGCATGCAGAAGCGAATGGAAATGAATATGCCACAGGGAATTTATTAATAGCTGGGGGTTAGTAGCACATCTACCACAAGGAATGATTCGTAAGGAACGAATGACAGAAAACAAAAATTGTTAAAAGTCATCTGGACTTAAGCGAAATTCCTGTCGCTGGTTTGCCAAAAGGATTTTGCGAGTCCGCGAATATTGATTTCTGAGATAAAATTATATTTTTGCAATTGTTTAAACAAGGAGTAAAATTTACTAAAGAAAACTCTGTTTTTTATATTTGAGGAAAGCTCAAACGTGTTTTTGTGTTTTTCAATCGTCCCACAAACATTCCACTATGGAAAAAGAATAGCTTCTTCCATCAAATCATTTCCCTCCTTCTGCCAGTTAGTGAAATCGAAGCATTGGAACTTGACTCGAGTAAGAACTCCGCCCTCCATAGGCACAGAAAATCAAATTGGGTGATCGATTTATATGGCAGCTATATCAGGGTATGCACAGACTCAGACCATACTTGGCACAGTTTTTGGAAGTCATACTAAAATTTCATGGGCAAAACTGTCAACCAAATTGGATAAGAATTGCGCCCTATAGAGGCTCAAGAAGTTTATTCGGAAAGTTGGTTTATATGGCAGCTATTTCAGGAACATACTTGGCACATTATGCCAGCAAATCGGATAAGAATTGCTCTCGATTGCGGTAGATGGGTTTATGTGACAGCTATATCAAAACATGGACCTATTTGGCCCATTTACAAGCCGACTTACTCTTATACTCCTCCTCCTAACTCCTTCGGAGGAAAACGTGCTTTCGACAAACAGACGGACGGACATGGCTTGATCGCCCTAAAATGTCATGACAATCAAGAGTGTATGTACCTTATGGGGTTTAAGACGAATATTTCGAGGTGCTACAACCGGAACGACGAAATATGGTGGAGTGTCCCTGTTAGACGCGAAAGTCGGGCAACGACATAAGACAGGCTCCAACGTCTCATCATCTTCCCCACATAACCTACACATGCTATAACTTGTAGCACCTTTTTGTCATAGTGATATCTTAGTTCTATGGTACCGAAAACTATATAGACCACCTTCTTACTTCAGTAATAGCTTCGCCTTCTCACGTTCCCCATCTCCCCATAGGATTTTCGTCGTCCAATCCACCGTTTCATTGCTCCATAATGTTACATGCCCATTCGTCGCTCACGCCCTAAACACGGACTGCGTCGGCCTGAAAGGTTTCCGCTTAACCATGTTTATTGATGGCAATACCCCGGCCTTCACTGCCAAATCGTCTGCTCTTTCATTTCCCCCTACTCCGCCGTTACCCTGTACCCAAACAATGCGGATCGTGCCATCCTCAAAGAAGGCGTTTATCTCTTTCTTACATTCCAAGACTGTTGGTGACCTAACTATCCTAGTTGAAATTGCCCTTATGGCAAGGTGGTCTAGTGTTCGACGTCCTCGTGCGAACACTAGACCACCTCACGCATTCCGTGATCACCCGAGCCCCCGTCTGCGGGACCGTATTATGATCAGGCAATCGAAAACCGATCTCATTCCCTGGGTACTCAATCAACACTCCCACTCTGTCCTCTAGCCTTGATCCATTCGTGTAGCTTGAACTTTCAGATTTCAATACCAGACTTCCATCAATCCAAGACTGTGCCGCTGGCAGCAGTGCCTCGTACTTGACTTTAAGTGTCGTCTCAGGTATTTGATCGGAAGACGCTTGTTTTTTTTTCTCTATCGCAGTCTACCCAACTACTGAGGCGCAAGTAAGTTTTGATCTAATCACGTTCTTGTAAAGCCAGTAGACTAGCCTCGGATTCAGGCATTATTTCGAGCCTACGCTCCGTCATCATAGTGCCCAAAATCTGTGAGCCTTCTCGGTACACTGCTGTGACACTTCCAATTCAGTTTCCTGTCCAAGATCGCTGCTAAGTATTTGAACTTGTCAGATAATGAAATCGTTCTATTGAGGAAATGGTGTGCATCAAATTCGCCCATTTTCATCTTCCTCGTGAACAGGCAGATTTCACTCTTTTCTGGTCCCCGCCCAACGGAAAAACTAGTTAGGTCTGCTGAAATCAGGCCCGATAACAGCGTAATTAAGCAGTAATTTTGTCCTTCTTAATGCCATCCATTTATCGTGAAATGCAAATATTGTAGTAACCTGGCAATGTTAAAAGATATAAACATGAAATTCGGAGACCAGGCCGTTTGGATACAAGCCAAGAAATATTATCTGACCTCGAAGTTGCCACCTTTTCCCGCTGGGTGTGAGTAGCCGTGTCGTATGCTATCTCCAACACCCAGCACACCAGTTCGCCTGATGTCTTACTCTTCATCATGGTATCTACAAACCGTTTCATGGTTTTGAGTAGAAAGGACGTAAGGCTTATATCTCTGTAGAGTGAATGAGGAGTATCCAATGAAAAGTCTATATCGAGAGTTCCGTGCGCGAATACTATACTCTATGTTCTATGTGTAATGATACCGAAAGCCAAACTGACCTTCTTCTTACCACAACTTAGTCATAGTCTCGTCCCTCACGATCGGGATCCAACCTTAAGCTTAAAGCCGTTCTTCCGCCCGTTTCACTGCTCTACAGCGCTATATGAGTGCTCGCCTTGAAAGGCTATACGTTTATCATGTTCATTAATGGTAGTCATATGACCCTTATAGCCAAGTGGTCTGACTTCTCATCATTCCTCCTTACTCCACTATGGCCCAGCACCCAAACGATGCGGTCTATGCCATTTCTTCTTTTTTTCTCCCTTTTTAATAACCACCAACACAAAGCTATCGTTTGCGACATTAGCAAAGACTCTTGGAACCACAAGACTATTGATTTCTTTAGATCCCTTGGAAATGGGAGACCTAAGATGACCGCAGTCATTTGTTTGTATGTTGCAGATGTTGGATTTGAGGCGTCTAAGATATACCGAAATTTACAATTTCCCGAGCCCAATTAAGGGTCTCTTTCTCCTTATGAAATTTTACGAAAACATCAAACCGATGAATTTGGTGCAGGCACATCCTTCTGCAGAGACAAAGAAGGAAATCAGATTATTGATACAGATAGTGTGCATGGGTTGTGGGACGGACACTGTCGTCAGCTGGGACGGACACTGTCGTCCCAGCTGACAGTGTCCGACGATGGCGGCAAAAAGGATACAGCATAACCAATCCCTGATGGTAGTATAGAATGTATTCCTCCTAGTCAGAATGAGTTCAAAGTAGCAATGAGACGAATGAAGAAAAACAAGGCAGCTGGAGCCGATGGTTTGCCCGCTGAACTGTTTAGACCGGAGGCGACACGGTGATAAGGCGTATGAATCAGTTTCTCTGCGCGCATTCCCAATGATTGGAACTTTTTCTGTCCCGTACACTAGAATTGAGACAAGACAGAATGGGCCATCTAAAGAGGAATAAGTCTCCTCCTCATCACAAAAAATATACTCTCGAGCGTACTGTGTGAAAGATTAAAACCTAAAATCAATTAGATAATTGGGCCTTATCAATGCGTCTTTAGACCTGGTAACTACACCATAGACCGGATACTCATTTTTCCGAATCATTAGTCATGCAAGTCAATGGATCAAATGTTATAGCTCCCAGAAGGTTGGAAGGAATCAAATGTGGTCTCCTTTTACCTGCATAATAGATAAAGACCAGCATTATTCTGAAAGCCTTTGTCCACTTCTATAAATGTCTAGAACATTTTATACCGTTCACGCAAAATTGATTTTTAACTGATCGGCATGACGGTATGTCTTTTATCAATTTTCTGAACTCCTCTGATGAATTTTATACATATCTGTTAATGAATAGCGCATGGTAAAAGAGGGTGCAGATATTATTCTGCCACATGCCACTATAGACATACACCTAAGCCAGTAATCGGCTTGAGCTCTAAAAACTAAAAAGTAACCTCGAAAAGAAAATTTTAAGTTAGGAAGTCCGTGTTACTTACAAAATCCTTAATTGTTTTCCATACCACTACCCTAAGTTGGTTCATGTCTAGCATCTAGTGTCCCCACCTAAGTACCGGTGTCGGTTAGCCACGAAAGCCGGGCAATGACATAGGAAATACTTCAACGTCTTCCCCAGATGCCCTACAGATGCTATCACTTGCCGCACCGATTTTGCATTGGTGAACTTGTAGTCCTATGTATCTCGTTATGACACCAAAAGCTATACTGACCTTCTTGCTTCCTTTCTGTAATAGCCTCGTCCTCTCACCATCACCCCATAGGATTTTCGTCTATCTCTGGTAATATGATTATAATGAATGTTGTAACACGCTCTCTCCAAGGTTATGGAGAGCATGGTTAATCGCCATCTTGTGAGGTATTTAGAGTCTAATGGCCTTCTAAGCGACCAAAAGTATGGGTTCCGCAGAAATCGCTCTACGTGCGACCTCATGGCACTTCTGTCGGAATGTTGGAGTCGCCCAATCCACCAGTTTGGTGAAAGTAAGCTTGTGGCTCTGGATATCTCCTAGACTTGTCGCGTTTGGTATCGGTAATGGCTTCGTTTGATTTATTTCAAGCTTTCTCAGAGATCGCACTTTACGAATCGTTATAAATGGGTTCTCATCCAATGAGCATAAATTAACCGCAGGTGTTTCCAAGACTCTGTTCTTTCTCCTTCTCTTTTTCCTATTTTCATCAACGATCTGTTGAGTCAGACATCGAATCCGATCTACTCATTTGCGGTGGACAGTAATCTCTGTCGTGCGTACTCATTCGACCATAGGCCGAGTCTTCACGAGATTGAGGACAAGAGGCGGGTAGTGGATGATGAATTCTACCAGGATTTGCTAGCCATTTCTGAGTGGGGTCGAATGAATCGAATAGATTTTAATGCACGGAAGACTCAGTGCTGTTTGTTGTCACACAAACGATTCGCTGACCCATTACGATCATCTTTGTCTATTTGTCTTTGTATAGATGTTGATCAATCAAAATCTCTTGATGTGCTGGGCATGAAAATACAAAATGATGTCCGTTGGGCTGAACATGTATTTGAAGTGTCGAAAAAAGCATTCAAGTGTTTAGGCTTCCTTAAACGGTGTGAGAATTGCTTCACTCCGTCTCATCTTAAAATCTATACCACTTTCATAAGGCGGAAAATGGAGTACAAATCACATGTATGGTCTGGAGCTTGAAAATCATCCCTGGAATTACTGGACAGTGTACAGAGCAGAGCGATGGTGTTGTTGGGGACAGTAGGGTCTCCAACTCTATTGTCCCCCTTGAACATCGTCACAATGGGGGTTGTTTGGCGCTGTTCTGTCGGTACTTTTATGGTGTGTGTTCGTCTGTTATTCGTCTTCCTGGTCTGGAGCTTGAAAATCATCCCTGGAATTACTGGACAGTGTACAGAGCAGAGCGATGGTGTTGTTGGGGACAGTAGGGTCTCCAACTCTATTGTCCCCCTTGAACATCGTCACAATGGGGGTTGTTTGGCGCTGTTCTGTCGGTACTTTCATGGTGTGTGTTCGTCTGTTATTCGTCTTCCTATTCCCGATGTAAGGTTGTTTGTCAAGGATTCTAGACATTCCAGGATCTCACACCCATTTGTAATAGATTGGCCAGCGGACAGCACAATGCATTATAAAGAAAATTCTTATTTCGCCTGAACCGCTCGTGTGTGGAATCGAATTCCGGCTAATGTTTTTCCCATCCACTATGACATCCAGAGATTTAGGACAAATTTTAATAATCATTACATACTTTTCCACCCCTCCAATTCCTGATTGCATATCGCCAACGCAATGCACTGCATTCATAGGGAAAATCCCCTGCGTGTTGGTAGAAAGAAAAAAAAAAATAAGAATGTGGAAGGACATTTAAGAATACTCTGAAAGTTACCATTTCCATTTATTATCGAACGCCTGAACGCCTGGGTTCGTATCCTGGCCAGAACAAAAGAAAACTTTTCCCCTCCTAATGCTGGCGACATTTTTTAGGAATTATGTCATGTAAAAACCTCTCCCTAAAGAGGTGTCACACTTCGGCACGCCTTTCAGATTCGGCTATAAAAAGAAGCTCCTATCACTGATTTTAAAAACGGTATCGGACAGCACTCATAGTTTGCTCCTGTTCCTTAATGAAATCTTCATGGGCAAATTTGTATTTGCATGGTGAAATTGTTATACCATGAATCCCATTCCATAAGTGGATTGTGATCATCATAAAAAGACTTGGTTTATAATACAAGACGAATTTTAAAACTAAACTTCAACAATACATGGTATATTTGAAAGCGCTGGTATATTTGGAAGCATTCTTCAAGCTCTAATTCTCATACGGATATGAACTTAGTTATGATAATATTTGGTAACTCACTTGTCCTTGATGTAGAGTATCAAAACTATGTCGGCGCTTCAACAAATTCCCATAAAAAAAACTATGATGATTCTTGTTTATTTCAGTAATATTTAGCCAACCTGCTTCATGAAAGAGATATTGAGTTTTGTTTTCCTATTTTGCTAGCTGAAGGAGTGCAATTGGAATTTCAACATTTAGCTTTGCTGGAGAAAATGTGCCCTAGAACAATCTGACCCTTTTAGAGTTGTTCTGTGTTCTGGGTGTTAGAGTTCAGGGTAAAATTTCCATTTATTTATTCTGACGAGAGTTTACAATAATGCCTACTATACAACATTTTATGAGGAAGACCTTGATGGATGCCGCTATAAAAATCAAGCCGCCCACGCATCAAAGAGGTAAATGAAACCAACCGGGATAAAAAAGCTTTGGTATTATGCAAAGATGTTATTGCATAACATCATGTTGATGTTGCTCTGTTTGTGCATGTGACTTCAATTGAGTGGAGAAGATGAATAAAGTGTATAGAGATTATAAAAAGTATAGTTGAGGAAGTATACTAATTTTATCATTACACTTGCAACTGTTTGAATAATGATAATTGATCTTCCTAGGTAGGGTCTCCTCTAGTTAATATATCTGTAATGCCGTAAGAAGAGACGAGAACCCACAAGGTTGCTGTTAGAAAACTCAGTGAAGATGAATCTTAGACCGTCCCATGCTATAAGAGGGACTGTTTATGCAAATAAAGGGACACACAACCTCCATTTGTATACACACCGTCGAAGGATGTGGAAATATTAATTTTGTCTTTCCGGTTTGCAACACATCGAATCACCATTTCCGACCCTATGAGTTATGTATATTCCTGATCGATCTAAAAATCTAGAAAACTTAGTAAAGATGAATCTTAGACAGTCCCATGCTATAAGAGGAATTTTTTTTTTGCAAATAAAGGAACAGATACCCTCCATTTTTATACACACCGCCGAAGGATGTATATATATCGATTTTGTCGGTTTGCAACACATCGAATCCCCATTTCCGACCCTATAAGTTATGTATATTCCTGATCGTTCTAAAAATCTAAGGCGATCTAGTCATATCCGTCCGTCTGTCGGTCGTATGTATGTAGCTGTCATATAAACCGATCCCTCGATTTAGGACCTTGGAAAAAAGGCGCATTTATTGACCGATTTCGCTGAAATTTGGGCGCATTTATTGTACGATTTCGCAGAAATTTAGTATAGCGAGTTGTGTTAGGCTCCCCAAAATCCCTGTTCAAGACTGCTCATATCGGTTCATATTTGGTATAGCTTCCATATATACCGATCTCACGATCTATGCTTTTGGGCCCATAAAAGGCGAATGTATTAACCGATTTTGCTGAAATAAGGCACAATGAGTTGCGTTAGGCCCCTGAATATTCGTACAGAGTATGATTAAGATCGGCCAATATTTCGATATAACTGTCATGTAGACCGATCTCTCAATTTAAGGTCTTGGGTCTATAAGAGGCGTATTTATTTTCAAACGTCGCTGAAATTTGGTATAACAAGTTTTGTAAGTCTCCCCTACATTACTGTTCAAAACGGCCCATAACGGTCCAAAGTTGGATGTAGCTATCACATATACTGATCTCCCGATTTAAGGTTTTAGGCCTATAAAAGGCAAATTTATTAACCGATTTCGCTGAAATTTATCACAATTAGTTCTGTTAGTGCCCTTGACATTCTTCCCGAGTATGTTCAAGATCGAGCTATAACTTAATGGCTTTTTATACCCTCCACCATAGGATGGTGATATACTACTTTCGTCATTTTGTTTGTAACTCCTCGAAATATTCGTCTAAAACCCCTTAAAGTATATAATTCATAATCGTCATGACATTTTAAGTCGAACTAGCCATGTCCGTCCGTCCGTCTGTCTGTCGAAAGCACGCTAACTTTCGAAGGAGTAAAGCTAGCCGCTTGAAATTTTGCACAAATACTTGTAGGTCGGTTGGGATTGTAAATGAGCTATATCGGTCCACGTTTTTATAAAGCTGCCATATAAACCGATCTGGGATCTTGACTTCTTGAGCCGCTGAGGGCACAATTCTTATCCGATTTGGCTGAAATTTTGCGTGAGATCTTTTATTATGACTTCCTACAACTATGCCAAGTATGGTTGAAATTGGTCCCTAACCTGATGTAGCTGTCATAAAAACCGATCTGGGGTCTTGACTTCTTGAACCACTAGAGGACGTAATTATTATCCGATTTGGCTGAAATTTTGCTCGACGTGTTTTATTATGACTTTCAACAACTGTGCTAAGAATAGTTTAAATAGGTCCATAACCTGATATAGCTGCCGTATAAACCGATCTGGGGTCTTCACTTCTTGAGACTCTAGAGGACGCAATTGTTTTTCGATTTGGCTGAAATTTTGCATGAGGTGTTTTGTTATGACTTTCAACAACTGTGCTGAGAATAGTTCAAATAGGTCCATAACCTGCCATATAAACCGATCTGGGTCTTGACTTCTTGAGCCACTAGAGGGCGCAATTGTTATCTGATTTAGCTGAAATTTTGCATAGAGTGTTCTGTTATGATACTCAACAACTGCGCATAGTACGGCCCAATTCGGTCTATAAACAGATATAGCTCCCATGTTTTACCAGAATCCATAGTGGTTGGTACCTAAGATTCGGCCCGGCCGAACTTAGCACGCTTTTACTTTTTTTTACTTCTATCTAAAACTCCTGTTTATCTGAGGTTGTTTCGTATTTGCCATCCCATGCCGATGCCCTTGGTCAATTTGCATTGCATCATTCAATAATGTGGTATGATCTCTCGATGCTCCCTGTGTTTGGCAAATAAATGAAGCATTTCAAAACATCAGCAACATTTCTCCGTTTAATCACAATAACCTTTTCAATGTCTGCCATAAATTGCACATCAAAACGTTGCTCGTGCCATTCCAAGGAAACATAAAACCAAGAGCAAAAATTATTATTTATTAATTTGTATGTATTTGTATCCCAACTGAATGTGGTCGAACTCAAGTCCCGAATGCTTTTGGTGGATAAACAAGAGTCATAACCTTTCGTCTGACGTAGGGTCGTAAATCAGTAACTAGAGTAGAGGAACAGATAATGGCTGAACACAGAAATGTGAAACTGCATGAACAATGACGAACAAACGGCATAGACCACCAACCCCAGTCCTGATTATGAATGAATTGCGGTGCAAGTGGAAGCGTTTGAGCTCAACGCAGACACATTAAAATTATTAAAAAAAATCCTTTCGTTTCATTTTAATTCAGCCCAACCAAGTAGGAGAGTAAAAAAGTAAGTAATTAATATTACTGCAAATTACATGAAATGGTAACGTTGAACCTGTAGTTTGGAAGCTAAATATGGAAAGAGATAAAAATTAAAAACTAGGAAATTAATATTGTGTACGAAAATGGAAAATATTTAAATATACATATAAATCTATGAAAATCAAATTTTGGCATAATATGCCAGAAGTATTTACTCCAAACCTATTTCGAAAGAAAACCTAACGGAACAAAAATTCAACAGAATATAATTCTGCTTTAACACTTTAGCATATAATCTGTTCTACCAAAGCTTAAATTAAAGGATATTTATTAACAAAATAAAAATGATTCGATCTAAACTATGCTCGACACGGATGTTGAATGCCTGAACACAGCTCACTCTGTTAGATGTCAGCGAAATCGGGCAATAAATGCGGATTTTATTTGCCTGAGACCCTAAATCGGGAAATCGTCTATATGGAGCATCAGATGAAGGCTAATTTAAACCATATTCGGCACGCTTGTCGAGGATCTTTAAGCATATCATTGTGCCATATTTCGGCCAAATCGGGTAATGAATGCAGCTTTTATTTGCCCAAGACCCTAAATCTCGAAGTCGATTTATATAGGGCATAGATTAAGATATAGACCGATTTGGACAATCTTCAGCACAGGTGTCGCGAATCTTAACACAATGATGGCTTCCAGGGGCTCTATAAGTCAAATCGGGAGATCGGTTTATATGGGAGCTAAATGAGGTTATATACCGATTTGGACCGTACTAGGCACAATTGTTGAAAGTCATAAGAGAACACCATGTGCAAATTTTAAGCTAAATCGGAGAAAAATGGTGGCTTTCAGGGGTTAAAAAAGTCAAATCGGGAGATCGGTTTGTATGGGAGCTATATCTAAATATTAAGTATCTGTGCAAATTTCAAGCGGTTAGATTTATGCGTTCGGCAGCTGTCGTGATTTCGACAGACGGACGGACGGAAATTACTAGATCGACTCAGAACGTCGAGACGATCAAGAATATATATACTTTATGGGATCTTAGACGAATATTTCGAGATGTTACAAACGGAATGACTAGATTAGTATGCCCCCATTCTATGCCGGTGGGTATAAAAAATGTACAAGTACAAAGTCATAGCAGTAAAAGTCGAACATAGCGCTAAGTCATAGCTCTAAAAGTCGAACACAGCGCTACGTCAAAGCGCTAAAAGTCGAACCCGTTATAATACTATTCAGGGATAAGGATCTGAACCAGCTATGCCATATGACTGGGCTAGACACAGGGTTCTCAATGTTAACCCAGAGAAGACAGACATATGCCTGTTCAGGAGGAAGACGAAGGTGGGCCAATTTGACCCGCCACGTTTCTTCAATAAAACGATTTCGATATCTGACGAGGTCAAATACTTAGGAGTGATCTTGGATAGGAAACTTAACTGGAAGTGTCACATTCAGGAAGGTTCTGAGAAGGCTCACAGATGTTGGACACTATGTAGACGGGGGCCGCGGGTTCGAAATGGGGCCTGAATCTGAGGATAGTCCACTGGCTCTTCAGAAGCGTGATTGCAACAATACTTACCTACGCCTGAGTAGTTTGGTGGACTGCTATAAATAAAAAGTGCTACGTTAGGACCATACAACAAGTTCAGAGAATATGTTGGCATAGGCGGAGCGATAAGGGCCACGCCCACTAGAGCACTGGAGACTATTCTAGATAACCTATCCATAGACATACAGATTAAATTTGAGGCAGCCACTGCGTCTATGAAACTTAAGGCGTTGGGAGAATGTATTGAGGATGGGAGCTGCACATACTATCGCGGTATAATCGAGGCGACGATAAAAAACCTGGAAGGGAGGGAAGAGGTTTCCGATCGGATACCTTAGACGACACTTGACGTCGAGTGCGAGTCACTGCTGCCAGCGGCACAGTCTTAGACTGACGGAACCCTTGTATTGCCGTCTGGAAGCTTATGTTACACGGATGAATCAAGGCTAGGGAACAGAGTGGGGGTCTACATTGAGAACCTAGATCCTGAGATCTGTTTTAGACTGCCACACTACAGTCCTGCAGGCAGAGATCCGAGCGATCACGGAATGCGTGGGGTGGTGCGGTACTATCGCGAGGACGTCGAGTGTGAACATCTTTACGGACAGTAAAATTGCCATAAGGGCAATAACAACCAGGACGGTAAGGTCACGATCAGTTTTGGATGTAAGAAGGAGATTAACGCCTTCTCTGAGGATGGCACAATGCGTATCATTTTGGCGCCGGGCCATAATGGAGTAAGGGGAAATGAAAAGGCAGACGATTTGGCAATAAAGGCCAGAGAACTGCCGTCAATAAACATGCCTAACCCGAAGCCTTTCGGATCGACGCAGTCCGATATAGGGGCGTGGGCGACAAATGCGCATGTAACACTGTGGAATAGCGAAACGGTTGGTAAGACGGCCAAAATCCTATGGATTGATCCAGATCGTGAGAGGACGAGGCTATTACTGAAATGAATTAAGAAGGAGGTGAGTATAGCTTTTGGTGTCATATCGGAACACATAGGACTAGGAGCTTACCTATGCAAAATCGGTGCGGCAAGTGATGGTATGTGTAGGGCATGCGGGGAAGATGATAAGACTTTGGAGCATTCTTTGCCCGGCTTTCGCGGCTAACAGACACCGGTACTTAGGTGGGGACACAATACCAGACGTGAATCAACTTAGGGGAGTGGCATCGAAAACAATTAAGGATTTTGTAAATATCACGGAATTTCTAACCTAAATTTTCTTTTTCGAGGTTACTTTTTTGTATTTAGAGTGTACAACAAACCGATTACTGGCTTAGGTGTATGTCTATATTGGCATGGGGCAGATTAATATCTGCACCCTCTTTTCAACCTGACCTAACCTATTCCAGTGTGTAGCGCCTTAGATCGCATAGTCGCAGTAGCTGCTTCATACCATACATATATGTATATCTATCAGTCGTCATACATATATGTATATCTATCAGTCGGTTTCCAGTGGCCAAAATCTTTCTTTTGAGAAAACGAGGCGACTCGAATTGGCGTACGTTCGCCATCATCGGAAAAAGCCAGATTTAGGTCTTCTCTGGATTAACGTGCAGCTCACTAAGTTTAATCCAGTCCATATGCAATCCTCCAGATACTCACGGCTTTCCTGCATACATAGCTTATTCGGACTCTTACCACAGAAATGGCGATAACATTTCGTTAGAAATTTTCGTAGAAAAGTTTTAAATATATTTATACCCTACACCACCACTGTGGTACAGGGTGTTATAGATTTGTGCATTTGTTTGCAACGCTAAGAAGGAGAAGAGCTAGACCCATTGATAAGTATACCGATCGACTTAGAATCACTTTCTGATTCGATTTAGCCATGTCCGTCTGTGAGTCCATGTATTCTTGTAATCAAAGTGCAGATTTGTTGTCCAATCATCACGAAATTTTGCATATATCACTTTTTTGGGCCAAGGACGAACGCTATTGATTTTGATTAAAATCGGTTCAGATTTAGATATAGCTCCCTTATATATATATCCCCCGATTTGCACTTAAATTGCCGTAGTTAGGACAATTTTCAACCGATCTGCTCAAAATTTGGCAGGGATTGTTTTGTTACTGATCTTAACATATCCATCAAAATCGGTTCAGATTTAGATATAGCTCCCATATATATTTATCGCCCAATTTGCACTTAAATGGCCCTAGTAGCTACAATTTTCAACCGATCTGCACAAAATTAGGCATGGATTGCTTTTTTACTGATTTTAACATAACTGCTAGATTTCATCAAAATCGGTTCCGATTTAGATATAGCTCCAATATATATGTATCGCCCGATTTACACTTATAAGCCTGTAATAAACACAATTTGTAACCGATCTGCACAAAATTTTTCATGGATTGTTTTGTTACTGATCTTAACATATGTGCAAGATTGCATCAAAACCGGTTCAGATTTGGATGTAGCACCCATATATATTTATCGACTGATATTCACTAATATGCCCGTAGTAACAAAATTTTAGTAACGTCTAGACGTTTTCCACCTAAATTCCGTTGAATGTTTTTACGTAATTTAATTTCTTCAATTTCCTAAATTGACAATACAGATACAAATAATTTAATAAATTATTCTTTTCACTGTCTTTTCTCTTTGACATTCAAAAATGTTTTCCTCATCCATTGTTTTGTGGTTTTCATAATTATTTAGAGCAAACATATTTAACATTTATCACCTCAGTATGCGGGCGTGTGTTTGTGTGTATGTGTATCTAATAATATCCTTACCACAACAAGCGCCCCCAGAGTAAAAAAGATTCAACCGCAAAAAGAAAATTAAATTCTGCTCCCTTTAGCTCAAGGACTTGTTTTTAAATCCCCTTCCACCTACGCTGATGATGTGGCTGGTAGATAAAGTCTGTCTACTATCGTTTGCAGAGATAACCTTGACTTTCGTTTGCCTTGTGCCATAAAAAGACACCTAAAAAAAATGTCCTCCACCCCGTAGGATTTTCTTTTTTTATGTTCTTGCTTACCATTTAATATTCTTCTTCATACATGGAAGATTAGATTTAAAGTGGAGAAAAAATAACAAGCAACCAGCACAGAAAACAAATCCAAAAAAGAAAAAAAAAACGAGTCGCGTGTTTGTATGCCATTCTTCCATTTGCAAGATTTTCATTTTTGTCTATTCCTTCCTTGGAAAATATTCCTGCTAAATTCGGGGTTTTCACGCGGTAATCTCTAGCCATTTCCGCGGTGCTTTTCGTGCTATTTCGCGAATTTTTACTGAGGGAATTGTGGCTGTCTGAAGTGCGTGTTGGAGGATGCTGCTGCTATCGCTTTTACGGTAATAGGGATATTCATATCCTGTCTATAGCGACTTTTATCTGTGTGATTGTGGTATGGTAAATTTTCTCATGCAGATGCAGAACACTGAGTTTTTGCTCGCCTCACATGTGTGTGGGCTTACTGTGCTTAATGTCGTTAAGCTCCTTCCGCCCTATTCCTTTGTGGCAAGTAATGGTTTTGATAATTTGTAAAGGATTTTCCCCAACTGCATAAACAATTTGGATTTGGATTTTTGTTGAAAATTTCAAGTTATATTTGGAGAAAAAATTCTAAGAGGGTTAAACTTTGACAAAGGTGGGTTGGAAAAATTTATTAAAAACGAATTAAATAACTTTTATTTTGCAGAAAGGTTTTCTGTGGAGATTAATCCATAAATATGTGCGAAATGTCAAACATTTCTTTACATGTCATTGAAAACGAGTAAAAATGCGACAGCTCGAACTTTGGGTACCCGTCACAAGGGCTTCTTTTGGATATTAAGGTTATAAAGAGAGTGCAAAGGAGTCCACCGTAGCGCAGAGGTTAGCATGTCCGCCTATGACGATGAACGCCTGGGTTCGAATCCTGGCGAGACCATCAGTAAAAATTTTCAGCGGTGGTTTTTCCATCCTAATGCTGGCAACATTTATGAGGTGCTATGCCATGTTAAACTTCTTTCCAAAGAGGTGTCGCACTGCGGCACGCCGTTCGAACTTGGCAATAAAAAGGAGGCCCCTTATCATTGAGCTTAAACTTGGATCGGACTGCACTCATTGATATATGAGAAGTTTTCCCCTGTTCCTTACTGGAATGCATGGGCAAAATTATCATTTGCAAAGTTTGGCTTAATCGCCCTTATTTCTGAATAAGCCGTGGACGCGGATTACCATTGCGAAGGACTTGTGTTTAAGTGTATGGCCACTAGGACTTCATGACTAAAAAAGTCAATGCGATTCTAAAATTGACTACCACTAGTACCTTAATATGGAAGCTTCACACATCAGTTCAATGAACGATTTAAACTATACTTTGGAAGCCAAAACGTATCACAGTGCACAGTACCAGCACTTAAAAAAATCAAATAGGGAGATCAGGGTATATGGGAACCAGCATTACCGTTGTGCCATTTGACACTATTTTTAGACGATGATCCTGGTATGCCACTTTCTAATTGTGATAAAACTGAAAAAGATAAGTTTGTGCCTTCTTGTGGCTAAAGAAAAAATGCTTTCACTGTATATTCCTTGACAGCGAGCGAACCCTCTTTGTAGGCGACTAGGTCGGGAAGGACTGTTTCACTGGACTTGCCCTTACATATGCATGATATTGCCAAGGCAGGCGATTTATAAAATCTTTGCTTTAAGATATGTTTTACCAAGCTCTCATCATAAAGAAGGACGGAATAATAGGACGAAAATGTTTTGCTTTCGTATTTCCGTTTCCGTGTTTTTAAAATGAAAATTACCTTTGTGTCTCTCCATCACCTAGGTATATACGAAATGCTGATAAAAGCAGAGTATATCTCCTTAAGCCAAGGACCCCGTCTATCGCACACAGCTTGTAATTAAACAGGTGATACATGATCAGAGCCTGGCGATTTAAAGAAGTTGAAACTTTTTCGCTCAATGAATTTTCGATTCAGACACAATTTCCCCAATAACCTCCGGCGAATGCATATCACTAACATCCTTTTCTGGCGCCACGTTGTCCGTTGGAGAGATTTCCAGGAAATGTGCGTCAACATGTAGTTCCAGTGTTTCCAAACTGAAAATTGTCCACATATTCTCCGACTTCAGAATATATCCTAACGTAACAGGTTTCATGGATAGGGTCTTCTTTAGCCTTGAGGCCTTACATGTATCCTGAACAAAGTTGCAGAAATGGTGGGTGTATAATAGCACAAATTTTCAAGAAAAAAATTTTTTTCTTTACAAAATTGTAGTCGACCATATTTTTTTCGACTCCGACCCTGCTGCATCAAAATTCTCTGACTCAAAGACTTCAACTCCGCCGGCCTGGGCTAGACATACACTGTTCCAAATTTCAGCGAAATCGTGTTGTAAATGCGGATTTTATAGCAATGCCTTAAATAAGGAGGCCACCGCTAAGGTTAGCTTATCCGAATATGACGCTAAACGTCTGGGTTCAAATCCTGGCAAGAACATCTCTGTCCGCAGGATAGTATTATCGTCAGTCAGTCTAAAACAGATCGCCGGGTTCTCAATGTAGAACACCAGTCCCACTCCGTCCTCTAAATTTGATCCATCCGTGTAATATCATCTTCCAGCTGGAACTAGGGTTCCGTCAATCCAAGACTGTGTCGCTGGCAGAGGTGCCTCCCAACCCATCTTAAGTGTCGTCTTAGGCATCCGATCGGATACCTCTTCCCATCCTTCCAGGTTTCCTATAGTCGCCTCGATTATACCACGATGGTATGGCCTACTCATATCCTCTAACATTTTCCCATCGCCTTAAGTCTCATAGCCGCAATGGCTGCCTTGCTCCTGTGGAGCCAGTGAATTATACTCGGATTCAGGCCCCATTTCGAGCTAACGGCCCGTTAACATAGTGCCCAACATCTGTATGCCTTCTTGCTTTTCGCCGTCCCGGGTTGCGTGTAACACCGTGTTTGCCTTCAAAAGATTTCTTTGCTGGAGCTTCTTCATCCATTATGACAACATGACCTAGCCAACGCAGCCATTGTATTTTGATGCGTGTAACTATGCTATCATCGTCATACAGCGCATAAAGATAGTGTTTCATACGAAGCCTATATTTTCCATAAACGCCAACTGGTCCTTACATTTTACGAAGAATCTTTCTCTCAAATACTCCAAGCACTGCCTCATCTGCTTTCACAAGTACCCATGCTTCAGAACCATATAACAACACGGGTAGTATCAGGGTTTTGTATAGTGTAATCTTCATCAGTCGAGAGGTGGCCTTGTTTCTAAACTGCTTACTTAATCCAAAGTAGCATCTGTTTGCCAGTATTATTCTTCGCTGAATCTCAAACTGGTGCCATTCGTTTCGGTAACGGCGGTGCCGAGGTAAATAAAGTTACTGACTATCTCAAAGTTGTGGTTCCTAACTTTCTCCATTTTCTTAATCTTCTCGGTTGTGCAAAGCTTTTTGGGATATGAAACCATCTATTTCGTCTTATATCCATTTACTGCCAGACCCATTTTCATTGCCTCTCTTTCGATTCTTATATAGTTACTACTTCCGGTAACCGACCTATGATATCGATGTCGTCGGCATAGGCAAGTAGCATGTGTTCTCTTGCTATTAGTTTGCCATATCTATTTACATCTGCATCTCGCATAATCTCCTCCAGCAGGATATTAAAGAGATTCCACATTCCTTTTTGTCTCCTTTCTTGTGTACGGGACATAGTATGCTGAAGTTCCAATCATTGGGTATGCCTCCTTCTAGCTTGATTGCGCACACAAGCTCATGCATACGCCTTATCAGGGTGTCGACTCCGGTCTTAAATAGTTCGGCGGGTAACCCGTCGGTTCCTGTTGCCTTGTTATTATTCAGCCGGGTTACTGCTACTTGGACATCATTCTGACTAGGAGATAAACATTTTATACCATCATCAGGGATTGGTTCTGCGGTATCCTCTTCGCCGCCAACGTTGGACACTGGCAGTTGGGTAAAATGTTCTTTCCATATCCTAAGCATACTATCTGTGTCAGTTACCAGATTTCCTTCTTTGTCTCTGCAGGAGGATGTACCTGCACCAAAGCCATCGGATTGATATTTATTTCTTTGGTAGAATTTCTGGACTTCACTCTGACTCCTGTAGATTAAAATTTTTTTATAAAAGTCTATGAGATTTATCGTTTGAACAGCAAATGATTTTCTATGAAAATCTCTGAAATTCCTTTAAAATTCCTATTTATCCTCCTATGAAAATTATTTTTTGAAAATAAAATTGTCTAGCATTTTCATAGCCATTGTTGATGTCGCATGATTTTATTACAGGACCTTTGGCCTGGAGTGAGCACAATTTAGCTTCTGCAAAAACAAGTTTTATATTCCCTCCCTCCTTCATCCAATAATGTAGCAAGCGTAATGCCGTACATAATACCGTTACAACAATTTTCAAAAGATAAGTGTGAATGTAACATATTTGACCTAAAGAAATTAGTCAAAACAGCAAAGGCGAACAAACACAATCCACACCTAAGAATGCTTGAAAAGATGCTTTGATTCTCTCATACTTTACGCTTATCATGCTCGTTTTCTACGCTTGTTTTCTTTCCCTCCTTGTCTAAACAGGCCTTGTTCGTACTGGTGGTATCTCTTGCAGCATTCAAATGCATCATAAAGCTTAACCATTGGTTTTATGATTATCTCCTTTCCATGGGATATCTGATGAGCCGGTGTGTCTTGTTGGTGTCTGTTTGGAGTGTTTGTTGTAATTTACACTTAAAGAAATTTGTTGGTATTGATTTTTATATTGATTTTGTTGAATTATTGATTTGGTGGAAGTATTGATTTTGGCGATATTTAGTGGGCAACATGAAGCGTATATTCGACGTCTAAAAAACTAAGTAAAGAATAACTTTGTGTTTCCCGAGAGTAGCAATAGTTTGATATGGTGGCTTTTTTTCAAAATCTGGAAAAACAAGTCATTTGAAAATGAGATATCTTTAAGCTCAAGAAGAACAGAATAGATCATGGAGTTTATAACGTCTTAGAATTTTTCCATTTATATTATATTATGAACTAGCCGAACTGCCTTCTTTAACTCTTTAATATCGTTTTAGGGTAGGGACACTTCGCTCTAAATGCGGATATCGAACTCGTACCATTGTAGGCTATGACGCTGAACGCGTTCGAATCCAAAGTGGTGTTTATCCCCTCTTAATGTTGACGACATTTGCGAGGTACAATGCCATGCATGGTCATTTAAAAAGGTGTCGCACTGCGGGACGCCGTTTCATTGAGTTTAAACCTTCTCGGTTCCTGTTGGTATGTTCTTCCTTAGGGTGATGTTCATTAGGGGAGGGAAGGCACCTCAGACATTTCGACTGACATATGGAAATCAAATTCGTGCTGCACTTCCAAATCCCTTTGATTTGAACCCAATATTGCCATGGCAGGTAAATATGACCCGTTTGGAGGGTGTTTTTTTGTGGCTGGGGCGGCCACCGGGACTTTGCACTGAAAGTAGATATCAAATTCGTTCTTTATTCCCAACGGAAATGAAGTTCAGTTTAGGGGGTGCTTTAGGGCGTACCTCAAAACACTTCACTCCAAAATTGGATATCAAATTCGTTTTCTACTCTCAAATACCCTTCATTTTAGTCCCATATTATCATAATGAGTCAAATAACCCATTTGTCGTATCTTTAGGAGGAAAAGCGCCACCTAGACTTGAACGCAAATTTTAATGTCATATTCATAATCTACTCCCTAATACCTTTTATTTGAGTCCCATACAGCCATGGTCGGCTAATGTACCCCATTTGGGGGTATTTGGGGATGGGCGACCTCCCACTACTTGAACTTAATGTTTTATGCCATATTTGTAATCTACTGCCAAATACTTTTTATTTGAGTCGCATATTGACATGAACTTCAATATGTCTGTTTAGAGGAGTTTTGGGGCTGGGGACTTGGACCTAATTTTTAATACCATATTCGTTTTATGGTCTCCAATACCTTTCATATTATACCCTTATTGTGCCCATCGGACCACGTTTGGATATGGGTGGCGTTTTTGGGGGAAGGGGTAGGGTCAGCCTCCACCCGATATCTAAAAATTATATAGCCTAAGTTTCCTTCCAGACAAACGTACACAATCTATGAAAATTTTAGAAAATCGGTTCAGCCAAGTATCATTATGGGTCATAATGGGTTTAATGGCGTTTTTGAGTAGTGACGTGACGCCTTATACTTCGATCTGATGTTTTATGGCAGATTTGAAATCTACCCCCGAATACCTTTCATTTGAGCCCAATATTGAAATGAACTTCCAATATGTCCGTTTGGGGGAGTTTTGGGGTTGGGGCGGCCCGATGGGTACTTAGATTCAAATTTTGATACTGTATTCGTATTCTACTCTCCAATACCTTTCATTTGATACCTATATTGTCGCGATGGGTCCACTTTTGATTATGAGTTGTGTTTTTGGCATAAGGGGGAGGGTCCGTCCCCCTTCCGATACCGAAAAATTATATAACCTATGTTTCCTTCCAGACCAACCTACACAGCATGCGAAAATTTCGAGAATATCGGTTCTGCCGTTTTTTAGTCTATACGGAACAAATAAACTGAGTCCCATATATCCGTGATTGGCTAATGTGCTCATTTTGGGCGTTTTTGTGGGGGTGGGTGACGCTCTATGCTTCGACAGGAATTTGTATGCCAGATTCGTTATCTACTCCCTCATACTTTTCATTTGATACCCATATTGTCATGATCGTCAAAAAACCTATTGTAAGACATTTTAGGGCTGGGGCGGCCCCCAGGTACTTGGACCCAACTTTTATTATGATATTCGTACTCTACTCTTGAATACCTTCCATTTGAATCCCATATTGTCCCGATCGGTCCACTTTTATTTTTGGGTAGTACTTTTGGGGTAAAGGTGAGGGTCCGCCCCCCTCCCGATATCAAAAAATTATATAGGCTATGTTTACTTCCAGACCAACCTACACAATCTGTGAAAATTTCAAGGTAATATGTTTAGCCGTTTTTGAGTCTATACGGAACAAACAAACAAACCGACAAACATACAAACAAACACAAATTGAATTTTATATATAAGAAGATAACCTTTTCATTTTCTCTTGGTGTATTCCTTCTCGTTCACCTACTTGTCCGTTCAACTTTATTCTCTTCCTTTGCCATCGTCAACAAACCTTGGTTGGGCAAGCCATCATCACAATCTTTATTACGTAAAAGTTATCCATCACCATCACCAAGTAGCCTGTAACTAAGAGTAGTGACTGGCCTGACCAGCACGAGTATGCGGTGGGTTGCAGAACCCACCATGAGAAATTCAAGGAAATCCACAAATCCAGTCGATACGATGCAACCTTATCTTTCGCTTTTCTTGCATCTCTCCCGGTGTTTTTTTTTTCTGCTGCCGAAGAATGCTAGAAAATCAGCGTATGATTTGTGATTTGTTGCCTATGGGGGTCATTTACTGGTTGGTGTGGCTCAGATCTCACAGTCACTGTCTTAGGTGTTGCTGACAGTTGCTGCTGCTGTTACTGCTTTTATTCCAGCTGCATTGGTTCTTGACGCAGCCAAGGTAGGCAATTATTATCTTGTTAGATAAGGAAAAAACAAATTATTCGCGTCAATTTTGCCCAAATCATTTTCTATTTTCTTGTTAAACATACGGGTTGCTTTGTAATTTTTTATTTTGCATATTCCTGATTAGAAAATGTATTATTTTGTGCAATATAAGATGCCAATTATGTATGGATACTGTGTTCAAGGGAAGCGGAAAACATAAAAAAATTTTAATCACCTTTACCGTAACCATTTCGATGTAAAAATACATCCCCCATGTATTGAATACAGGCCACTGGTGTTTGGCAAACCTGTTCAGTCAAGTGCATAAAACACACTGATCTGTAAGGTTTTACCATAAGACAAGATTTTAATATTCTTTATATATAAAATTTAATTTGTGTTTGTTTGTCGGTTTGTTTGTTTGTTCCGTATAGTTTGTTTGTTCAAAAACGGCTAAACCGAATTTTCACAGATCGTGTAGGTTGGTCTGTAAGGAAACATAGGCTATATAATTTTTTGAAACGGAAGGGGGCGGACGCTCCCCCTTACCCCAAAAGTACAACCCAAAAATAAAAGTGCACCGATCGGGACAATATCGGACTCAAATGAAAGGTATTCAGAAGTAAAGTACGAATTTCATATTAAAAATTGGGTCCAAGCAACTGGGGGGGGGGGGGGGGCCAAAACCCCCCAAAATAGGTTTTTTGAACTATCATGACAATATGGGACGCAAATAAAAAGTATTCGGGTGTAGCTTGCGAAAATGGTCAGAAAGGAGAAATAGGCTTTATCATTTGTTGATTTCGAAAGGGGGCGGACCCTCCCCCGTTACCCAAAAACACCACCCAAAATAAAAAGTGGACCGATCGGGACAATATGGGTATCAACTGAATGGTATTGGATTAAAATTTGGTCCAAGTACCCATCGGACCGCCCCAATCCCGAAATTCCGCCAAAGAGAAATATTGGACGTTCATGTCATATGGGCCTCCAATGAAAGGTATTCGGGAGTAGATTACGAATCTAGCATACAAAATCAGTTCGAAATATAGGGGGTCACCCTACCTTCCAAAAATGTCTTAAATAGGCATATGACCCATCATGACTATATGGGACTCTGTTTTTTTGTTTGTTGCGTAGAATCAAAAACGGCTGAACCGATGGGCACAGTATGGTAATCAAATCAAAGGTATTGGAGACTACATAACGAATATCGTATTAAAATTTTGGTCCAAGTACCCAGCGGGCCGCCCCAACCCCAAAACTCATCTAAACAGATATATTCGACGTTCCTATCAATATGAGACTCAAATGAAAAAAATGGGCATATTAGCCGACCATGGCTATATAAGACTCAAATTAAAGGCATTTGGGAATAGATTACGAATTCGACATTAAAATTTGCGTTCAATTCCAGGTGGCGCTTTTCCTCTTAAAAATACGTCAAATATGTACAGGGTGGCTGATGAAAGCCGCTACCAAAAAAAAATGTAATAACTTTTTTTCTATTTAATAATAATAATTTAATAATTAATTTAATTAATTAATTAATTAATTTAATTAATAATAATTTAATAATTAATTTAATAATTTAATTTAACATGAATAAAAGAAAAATGTATTCCATACACCGAAAAAAAAATGTAGCAATATTCATCATTGTAGCAATATTCATCAGCCACCCTGTATATTGACCCATTATGACACTATGGTACTCAAATGAAAAGTATTTGAGAGTAGAAAACGAATTTGTTATCCAATTTTGAGGCAAGTGTTTGGGGGGATATTAAGTTCAGTTTAGGGGGTGCTTTAGGACGTCACCCTCTAAATCCGACTATGGCAAATTGGAGCTCAAATCAACGGAATTTGGGGGTAAAGAACGAATTTGTTATCTATTTTCGGGGCAAAGTACCTGTGCCGCCACCAGCCCCAAAACACCCTCCAAACGGTTCATATATACAGGTCATGGCAATATGGGGCTCAAATTAAAGGGATTTGGGAGTATTGCACGAATTTTATACCCATATTTGAGTCGAAATGTCTGAGCTGCCATCACTCCCCTTAAAAACACTTATCATTACCCTAATTTTTAAAAACACTATATCTCGGGGATTGGTGATGCGATTCGTTCGATTTTTCGAAGAGACCTTTTAGTGTAGAGAATTTTTCATTCACATATGTACCTTGAAAGGGTGTCTTGCATACAAAAACAATTGCATAAATTGTCTTAGATTTCTTTCTTTGAGGTAGGCTGAAAAGCAGTCTCACTCAAAAATTCTCTTTTTGAATTGCAATTTTATATTGATTGTTTCTACTTTTCTTTGTTCCGATGCTATAAAATCTATGTTGTGAATTTCTTCAGCTGTTCTTGTGGCCTTAGGCAAATTTCCCAGAGTCTTTATGCAAATATGATATTGTATAATAGACAATAAATATTTCCATGGATTGTTTTCACTTTGTCAATTTGAAACAAATTAGTAGAGACTACAGTCGAGCTGAAGCGACCTTTTAATACTTTACATCACAGGCAATATCAATGCAATGTAGTTGGAAAGAAATCAGTATATATATGTATATATGTATACATATACCTTGAAAATTTTTCATACATTTCGAATTTTCGGTTCTGTGGATCTTAAGACAACCCAGATGTACAGTAGCACAAAACGTTAATTTACACTTTCACAGGCTCCTTAAAATTGAAAAGCTTATTTAAGCGACGTTAACCGAAATATTGTGCATGTGTATTTTCAATGGCTTTCTTCAGCGCATCTATACTGACATATCTTTTAGTCCTTACCTTTGGCCTAAATACAAAAGTTTATCGGATTGCCATCTGGCGAATTTGAAAGCCACTATGTGAACAAAATGAAGTGCGAAAAAGGCTTTTAAGCCATTTTTGGCTTACATTGGCTTTTTGTGACGGTGTCTTGTCTTATTAGTACGTCCAAGCGCTACCCATTTGCGGGATATCGTACCGCTCCCAACATACAGACATATTAATATAACTCTTTTAGAAGTCAGTCATCCGAACCTCTTATTCATACCCACTCAAATTCTCAAAGTTGTTATTTTAACGTCCCTGCTTATCGACTGCAAAAGATCCGGCACTCACTCTTCATGACATTGCTCAAAATATGCCTGCATACTCGTACATGCCCTAATTTGAGGTTAACAACGATCCAATGCATGTGATTATCAAATACTTTTATTATTTATAATAGCATCCCCGTAGTCCGTATTTTACCCCTGTTTTTGATATCCTTTTTTTAGTGTAGGACTTCCAAAAGCTTAAGGCACTCAGTTATTATGAAGTTTTTTAATAATTGAGTATAAATTTTCAAAAATTGATCCCCCACTGTAAAGAAAGTACCAAATTGCTCAATATATATTGTCAAGGTATAAATGAATCGCAATTTTGAGTGCTTTAACTTAATATGTAAATTTGTACATTTTGCTACCAAAATTTATAAATTTTTAATGGATCATTTAGTCACCCATTATATTTTTCCTTTTTGTACCTACATGCTAAATTTCAGACCTATAGCTCCAGCTGGAAAGAAAGTTCCAAATGGTAATAGTTGTGGTACCAAAATGTATGCATTTTTTATAGTTAGGCCATTTAATCACCTATCATATATTTCTTAGTTATACCTACACGCTAAATTTCATACCTCTAGCCTTATCTATGAAGAAAGTACTAAATGATACCAATATGTGCAAATGGTGAATAAATCATTTCGCCACATAATTTTTATTTCTTAGTTGTACCCACATGCCAAATTTCAGACTTCAAGATCCATCTGAACAGAAAGTAGAAATGGTACCAATTTTGGTGCTAAAATGTACGAATAAATTATTTAGTCATGCATCATTTATTTCTTAGCTGTACCCACATGCCAAATTTCAGACCTCAAGATTCATCAGAATAGTAAGTACAAAATAGTACCAAAATGTACGAATTAAAATACATTGTGTAGTCATCCATCATTTATTTCTTAGTTGTACCTACATCCCAAATTTCGGAGCTCTAGATCCATGTACAAAGAAAGTACCAAATAGTACCAATGTTGGTACCAAAATGTTAGAATTGTGAAAAAAAAATTATTTAGTCGGGCATCATATATGTCTAATGTTTAGCTTCATCCCAAATTTCAGTCATTTAGCTCCATCTGCGCAGAATGTAACAAAAGGTACCGATATTGGTACCAAAATGTACGAATTGTAAAAATATCATTGCCACCCAACATATTTTTTCTAGTTGTACCTGCATGCCAAATTTCACACCTCTAGCTCCATCTGTAAAGAATGTACCAATTTTAGTACCAAAATGTACGTATTTTGAATAGATCATTATGTCACCCATTAATATTTCCTAATTGTATCTACATGCCCAATTCCAGACCTCTAGCTCCATCAGTAATGAAAGTTCTAAGTGGTACCAATTGCGGTACTAAACGTACGTTTTCTCCCGTCACCAGTACTATTATTTCATTTTTTACCCTCATTATTTTCACCAGATGTCTTTTAAGTCGAATTTCCAAATTCTACCTTTATCCATTCTCCCTGTACAATGTCCACCCATTTCGTACCTATTTGGTACATTGTTAAGCACCCAAATGTACAAATTTCCAAAAAGTCTTATAGTCACCCAATTATGGTTGCCAAAGTGTACCTAAGTTCTAAAATTTGTTGCGGTACTAAATGTACTATTTCTCACACTTCCGGTACGATTTTCCAAAAAAAAATCACCTTACGTTAGTTTTCGAGACGCTCTTTAATTTGAGCCCAAAAACATAATTCAAGCCCTTTCCTTTCGCCATGTTCAAATATGTACCATTTCGTACTTTTTGGTACTTTTTAGTAATTAAACGTACGAATATCACCAAATCCAGCCTTATCCCTTACCAATGACCCAAGACAAACATTTTCGTGTAAAATTTCATGATTCTAGCATTAGCAGTTTGGCCTGGGCGATGATCAGTCAGTCAACAATCAGTTAGTCACGTAACTCTTTTATATGTATAGATTTTATCTATGACCTAAATGTCTATATAACTTAAATACTGTACTCTCAAATACCTTTCACTTGAGTCCCATGTTGTGCCGATACACTTGTGGGTAGTGTTTTTGGAATAAGGTGGAGGGTCCGCCTTCCTCCTCATATCAAACATTTATATAGCCATTTAATCATGCCATTGTATGGACTCGAGTCCATACGGAACGAAAAAAAAGAAAAATTATTGAATATTTCCAATTGCATCCCCAAAATTCAGCTGTCTTACCGTATCCGTATTGCAGGCACATGCGGCAGCCTGCGATCTGCAGTGAAAGGGTATGTGGTTTACTGCCAGTTTTTCGTTCATCATATTAAATGTGTGGTGGCTTCTCACATATCCATGAGTGCTGTCGGATTCAAGTTTTGAGCTGAATTATAAGGGAACCTCCTTTTTATAACCCAGTCCGATCGGCGTGCCGCAAATGTTGCCAGCATTAGGAGGGGATAACCACCGCTGACAATTCGTTCAGCGTCATTGGCGCACATGCTAACCATTGCACTATGGTGGCCTCCTGCAACTGCTCTTTCAGCACGCCTTCTCTAACTGGTTCTGTTGCAGACCTCGTAGATGGACATATTTTGTAGGCCCTTCTCCAGGCGTATATTGAGAAATGAGAGGTGCATGACTCGTGTCAATGACACACAAATCTAAGACCATTTAGTCATGTCTGCCCGTCCGTCTATCTGTTTAAATCACGGTACAGACTTTAAAAATAGAGATTTTGAGCTGGAACTTTGCACAGATTCTTCTTTGGTCCATAGGCAGTTTAAGTTCCAAGATGAGCTAAATCGGACTATGGCTTTATATAGATCGATCTACTGATTTAAGTTTCTGGGCCCACAAATGGCGCATTTATTACCCGATTTGGCAAAATGAGTAGCACTAGGTCGCTCGACCTTCGTAGCGAGTATGGTCTAGATCGGGCTATATATGGATATATAAGTGTTATTAGGTCCTCCAATGATATCCCATTTGGATATATACTGATCTCCCGATTAAAGGCCTGGGGCATAAAAAGCGCATTTATTATCCGATTTCGCTGAAATTTGGCACAAAAGGCGCATTTATTGTCTGGTTTCGCTGAAACTTGCCATACGGAGTTGTGTTATGACCCTCGACATTGGTACCGATTATGGTTTAGATCGGGCTATATTTACATATGCCTGCCATATACCAAGCCCCCGATACAAGGTCTTTGGCCCATTAAAGACACATTTACTGTCCGATTTCGCTGAAATTTTGCACAATGAGTTATGAGTTATGTATGGTCATACACCTAAGCCCGTAATCGGCTTGTTGTGCGCTCTAAAAATTATAAAGAAACCTCTAAAAAGAAAATTTTAAGTTAGTTTTCAGTACCACTCCCCTAAGTTGATTCATGTCTGGTAGAGTGTCTCCACCTAAGTGCCGGTTTCTGTTAGACGCGAAAGTCGGTCAATGACAAAGGAAATGTTTCAACGTCTTATCATCTTCCCCGCATGCCCCACACATGCTATCACTTGCCGCACCGATTTTTATTTATTCTCACAACGACGGGCTCAACAACATCCGTGCCCGATATGGTTTAAATCGATCAATATTGGTGTATAGCTGTCATATATGTATATCGATCTTCCTATTGTAGTCCAGGAGCCATAAATGGCGCATTTTTTTACCCGATTTCGTTGAATTTATATTAATAATCGAGACAAATTATCCGTTTTATGATCTAGGACTGTGAATTGTGTTAGAAATGTAGGCATCGCTGGCGAGTTTGGTTCATAGCGAACTATTTTTCGATATAGGTGCTATGGTTTCATATTAGATGTTTATTTCACCGGACTTGACGTAGTGGGGTTAAAACGTATAACCAAGGTGGTGGGTATCTATAGTACGGCCTGGCTGAAATGAATGCGTTTTACTTGTTCAATTTGTGTTGCATACCTTTTTTGGACCAGCATTATGGCGTTTGTCGACGCCACATACATTTATGGTGGGATGCACATATTGTTTACATTGAGGTGTTCGAGTTCGCCAACATTAATACAAAGTGTCTCTGCAAAATAGCTAGCTTTACGCGTTTAACGGCTATCGTGATTTCAACAGACCGACTGATTTACATGGATAGATCGACTAAGTATGTCAATGCAACCAAGAATATATACACCTAATCGGGTGCGGTACCACCATCCTATGGTGTTGGGTATATAAATGCATTAAGTTCGGCCGGATCTCACCTTGAATACCTACCATCTTCTGATACCATAACCTAATTTTATCCAAGTCTTGCTAAAATACACTATTTATGGATTCGAACCAAACTCTGTACGGAAACCGAGAAGTCTAATTTCACTGATTGCTCCCAATTTTGACGAAATCGGGAAGTAGATGGACTTTATAAGGGTTCAAGACCTTAAATCGGAAAATAAATGGATCTTATATGAGTTCAAGCCCTTAAATCGGGAAATCGGCCTATATGCAGACTATATTTAAATACGGTCCGATCTAAACCAGTTACGAATGAGAGGCCCTAACGCAACTCACTGTCACAAATTTACGAAATCAAGCAATAAATGAACTTTTTATAGCCAAAGACCTCATATCGGGAGATCACTATATACACATCGTTATTTTAGAACGGCATTTAAGGTCCTTCCCAAAGGAATAAATTAACTACTAACACAAAAAGGCGTGAATACGTGGCGGTGTGGTTAATGGACTAAGGATTTCTAAGTATTTCCAATTCTATAACAAGATGAATACGTTGAATAACTAGTGGTTGCATTAGTGCAACTACCTATTGGAAAAAATAACTTGGAAATGAACTAAATGTTGAAGTAAATCTGGTCACAGACTGACACTGCAACACCATCTAAACTAAATTGGAAGCCTTTTTACAAAGAACATATTCGAAAACACTCATAGTGTCATCACCCACATATCAACTAATGTAAACAATTTTAGTTGTCCATATTACACTCGAATTTTTAGCAACCCCAGGCTTAAAATGATAATTGTGATTATTATGATCGTTTGAAAAAAAAAAACAACATCAATATAAGATAAATTTAAAAAACAATTCCAAAAACGTATTAAATAGAACAACTTCTGAGTAGAACACAATATGGAAAATGCCATACAAACAAAAGTTATCAGAAATATACTATTTGTAACAGATTAAAATCCGGGTTGCCAGACGCACTATTTTCCAAAAAACAAAGCCTACAAAACTACTCCAATACCCGTTAAAGTAATGCAACTCTAATCATAGCCATTATTTCCATATCCACTTTCATGTCCAAAACCAAATTCGGACCATTTATTGCTGTTAAGCCTACAATTTATTGCCAAAAATCCTCTGACCCGACATTATTGACCACAAATTCCACGAAAATGCTTTTGCAATTTTATATTCACCGCTTGCGAATTATGAATGGGGTTTTTGTGTAATTTTAAATGAAATTTTCATAATTTTCCCAAACACACAAAAAAAAAATGGGAGTGTGACAGGATGTTTCAGAGTGGCTGCCTGTGGTCTCTCAAAAAGAGGTTCGACGCCTGGCAACCATATGTTACTCAATAAAGTTCAAATGAAATTGCTTGCCATAAGCGAATGATACGTAGGTTACATGCTGAGGATGTTGGGTTGCAATATGCAATTATCATATTTCTGCAGTGAACACGTACGGACAATGTTTGAAGGTATTATGGTTATTCATATGATTGCAATTTTGGGAAAATGTGTGTTTTGTGGAAATAATTAACATTTAACTTGTTTACATGCTACATTTGGAATTGACAATATTGTAAGTTGAGTGCTTTGTTTGGCAATGATTCTAATGCATATTGCCGAAATATGAAAAATGTTCAGACAAATTTATTGTCTATGAATGATTACAAATGGCAATTTCTTGTGACAGTGACACAGCCAAGCAATACATAAGTCTTAAAATAGCAAAAACTCGAAAAGTGGATTTAAGATATATTAGCGATTTCCGTATCTTCTAAACTAAAGAAACTGACGCTGGCAAACTGAAACAAAAATTCAAATCCAACTTAACCTTTCTAAAGTTGTTTCTGAAAGACTCGAGACTTTTAAACATAGAAAGACAGACGGAAAGACTTAAACTTCTTGCAAGCCAGAAACACATATATTTATGGGGTTGGAGGTAAAAATTTCCATGTGTTGCAAACGAGGTACAAAAAGTAGAGTGTGCGTCTATGATGCCAAACGCCTGGATTCGAATCCTGGCAGAAACATCCAAGAATTAGCAACAATGGCTTTTCCCCCACGCATGTTAACTACTTTTGTCAGGAGTTCAGACATGTAACGCTTCTCTACCAAGTGATATCGCCTTCCGGCACGACGTTTGGAATCGACAATAAAAAGGAGTTCCCTTATCATTGAGCTAAAACTTGAATTGAACTTGAAAGCTCTGAGAAGTATTCTCATTGTGCCTCAAGAAAAACCAAACTTCTGTTTTCAAATCTTGCCGGACACATCAACAAATTTTCAGTGATTGCTTTCCCCTCACTCATTCTAACGACTTTTGTGAGGTATTCAAACGTGTAACATTTCACTACAAAGTGAAGTCGCCCTTAAACACAACGTTCGTACTCAACAATGAAAAGGAGTTCCCTTAACATTGAGCTAAAACTGGAATTGAACTTGACTGCACTCCCGCTGTGCCTCAATAGAATGTCCATGGGCAAATTTAAATTTTTGCTTACTAAATAAGAAAATTAATTTTCCTCATCCGACGATGTTCAACCTAAACATTATAAGGGCGGGATAGCGGTCTAAATAGCTGCTATATCATAGTTCTAACTCAATAGTGAGAGCTATGAGATCCACACCGCAGCCAGATTTGATTGGGAAGCGAGAGTGAATGTGTCGCCTACTGAAGCCTGTATTCGGAACTGTGACCCTAAGGTTGCTGAGGGAGTTCGGCACGCTGAAGGAGGGCGAGAGTGGACAAAGTTAGATTCTGAATACTAAATGGATGCTAAAGGACGGCTGCAAAAGGTCTCAAAGTTACTGGCCCCGAGACCTATTGGAAGTAAGATCTTTAATATTGGTTTCCCGAAAAAGTGGATTGGGTGGCAGTTGCAGTGTTTAAGGACAATGAAATCTCGGTCTTAATCGATGGATAGAAGATATACTCTGATACAACCGATATCGGTATTTTGCAAAGACTTCAAAATGAACATTCGGTTTTTCATACACAGGTCTGTGTCGTTACCATGGCCATGAATAAAAAGGACGACTAAAAAGGGACTTATCACCCTCGCAAATTAGAATTTAAGTGGACTCAAAGCATCTTATTCGAGAACAATGAGGTCGAAGTGCGAGGCGCAATGCTTGGCCTAAGGAAACTGGACTCCATTGTTATCTAAAAATGAGAAGGTGAAAAAATATGCCAATCCTGATTGTGAACGAGAGCAATTAGAACACAGTACAGGAGATGACTATTGTGGAGTCGTTGACGAGATGGGAATCTAAACATGGATGGTGGACTGCCACAACTCTCTGTCCGTTTACTAAGAAGCACTGCATGATAGGCCATATGGCGGCCCACATGAAAATTCCTCATAATGAGTACTTTGGAAGTAGTCATCAAGAGGATGGAGAGAGAGATAAGGCGAAGTTGATTTGTTCATGTCTGGGCATACAGGTGCACAGGCTTATCATCTTAATTAACCCTGGAAGGTCTCCTAAACTTCGTAGACAAAATGAGATGTTTAAGACGGGGGAAGCGATGAGATTATAAACGTGGCCATAGGCAGACTGTCATTACCACCAGGGTATACACGTAGTTTGGAGTGAACCGGTGCTACTCCATTTGAGACTACCAGATAAGTACTTTCTCGCTTACTATCTCAAGGTATGTTCTAGGAACTTGCACATAATCACTTTTTAATTGCACCTTACATGGGAGCTACATCTAAATCGATTTTTACCAAATTTCTTAGATGTTGTGGTAGTCATCAAGGAAAGCGTTGTACAAATTTTTGGGAAGATTGGTCAATCAATGCGCTTTCAGGGGCTCTAGGAGTGAAATTCGGGCGATATATATATATATATATATGAGCTATATCTAAATCTTATCCCATTTCCATGAAATTCACCAGTAATGTCGAGAGTCTTAAGATAATCCTTCCTGCCGAATTTCGAGAGAATCGGTTAACAAAAGACCATTTTATTGCAATATAACTTCAAATCGGACGAACAAATACATGGGAGCTACATCTAAATCTAAATCAATTTTGACCAAACTTCTTAGATGTTGTGGTAGTCATCGAGGAAAGCGTTAGCGAAATTCGGGCGATATATATATATATGAGAGCTATTTCTAAATCTGAACCGATTTCCATGAAATTTACCAGTAATGTCGAGAGTCATAAGATAATCCTTCTTGCCAAATTTCGATAGAACTGGTTAACAAATTACCATTTTACTGCATTATTACTGAAAATCGGATGAACATATATATGGGAGCTATATCCAAATCTGAATCGATTTTTTCCAATTTCATTAGGCTTTGTCCTTAGGCCGAAAAACATGCCTGTACCAACACGATCGGATGAAAATTGCCACCTATACTTTGAACACAAATTAACATGGACAGATCGAAAGACAGACAGACTTACATAGCTAAATTGAATCAGAAAGTGATTCTGAGTCGATCGGTATTCTCATTAATGGGTCTATCTCTCTTCCTTCTGGGTATTACAAACAAATGCACTAAGTTATAATACCCTGTACCACAGTGGTACTATAACTTAGTACACAATTTAATGTAGACAGACGGACATAGCGAAATGGAATCAGAAAGTAATTCTAAATCGATCAGTTTACTTTTCAATGGGTCTTTCTCTTTTCCTTCTGAGTGTTGCAAACAAATGCACTAAGTTATAATAACCTGTACCACAGTGGTGGTTTAGGGTATAATGAATACATTTGAAAGTTAATACTAACGTAAATGAAAAATTTAGCGAAACTCATTTAATTTTAAGCTTTTACTACCGCGTCGAAAACAACAATGCAGTGCTACTTGGTTATACTTTTTTAATTTGTTTGTAAATTACAGCACATTCACAATAAGCAGTCATTTCAAAATTGGCAGTTTATTCAGGATGTAACTAAACACAACATTCACAAAAGCTATATTTAGGAAAAAATCATTAAAATGTGATTTGATTTTTCACAATTCATTTAAATTAAATGAAATTTATTCAAAGGCTTTGGGGCTTCAAATTGATGCCATTTTTTTCGTAATAACTGAAAAATAAATTATATAAAATATTAAAAATGAATAGCAACGTAAAGGTGATCTTATGAACAATAGTCTGAAAGCAAGGGAGTGCACTAAGTCTCAATGGAAAAATCCAGTATTTAATAATATTTCGAGACAAAAAAGGTTTTTTTTTAATTCATTGAGTTTATGATCGCGAGAGTTCTTCTAAAATGGACATAGATAGTTCTTCATATTTTAAAGAGCTTAAAAAAATAAAATATGACAGAAAATTTTTGTGAATTTTATGGCAAACCAAGGAAACTGACTTTTTTATAGGCGCCTTCTGGTTTTGGTAGAGTTTTAAGATGGGTACATTTCGTCAGTGGATATCGAATTCGTTCCATTGTAGCGCATAGTTAAGCAAGTCCGCCATTGATTGGAAAAATTTTAAGTGGTGGTTATGCGCTCCTAATGTTGGCGACATTTGTGAGGTACTATGCCATGCATAAAGGTCATGTAAAAACTTCTCCCCATAGAGGTGTCGTACTGCGGGACGCCGTTGGAACTCCGCTATAAAAAGGAGGTCCTCATCGATCTTAAACTTGAATCGGACAGCATTAATTGATATGTGAGAAGTTTGCCCCTGTCCTTTAATGAAATGTTCATGGGCAAATTTTTGCTCTACTCCCTTATACCTTTCTCTAGACTCATATATTGTAGTGGGTAAATATGTCAGGTTTGGGGTGTATTTTGGGAGTGAGGTGGTCACCCAGACACTTGGCCCTATTACCGTAGTCGGTAAATAAGTCCTGTTTCATTTGAGCACCATATTGTTGTGTTTGTTCAATATATCCATTTGGCGGGGAGTGCTTTTTGGGGTTGGGATGGTACCTCAGACATTTCTGCCAAATATAGATGTCAAATTCGTACTTTTCTTCCAAATAGCTTTCAATTAAGCCCAAAATTATCATATTTGACAAATATGTATGATTTTCAGGGCGTTTTGGGCCTGGAGCTGTTACTCCGCCACTTAGTGATAAAAATAGGTATCATATTCATTCTTTACTCCCAAAAACCTTTCATTTGAGTTCGATATTCGTATGTTCGGAAAATAAGTTCAGTTTAGGGGGTGCTTTGGGTCCTACCCACAAACACTTGGCTCCAAAACTGGATTTCTTTTCTACTCTCAAATACCTTTCTGTTGAGTCCTGTATTATCAAGATGGGTCAAATAACATATTTGTGGTACTTTAAGGAGGTTAGGCGCCACCTAGATACTTTAACATTAAATTTAATGTAATTTTCCTAAACTACTACCAAATTGCTTTCATTTGAGTCCCATATAGCCATGGTCGCCTAATATGCCATTTAGGGGGTTTTTAGGTGGTGACACCTCTCGTAACATGGACATAATTTTTTTGTCATATTCGTAATCTACTCCCTTACATTTGAGTCCCATATTGACATGAACGTCCAATATATATGTTTGGGGGAGTTTTGTAATTAAGGCAGCCCGCTGGGTACATAGACTCTAATTTAATACTTTATTAATATATATTTGATACCCATATTGTTCCGATCAGTCCACTTTTGATTTTGGGTAGTGTTTTTGGGCTAAGGGGGAGGGTGCGCCCCACTTCTGATATCGAAAAATTATATAACCTTTGTTTCCTTTTAGATCAACCTACACAATCTGTGAAATTTTCGAGAAAATCGGTTCAGCCGTTTTTGAGTCTATACGGAACAAACAAACAAACTGAGACCCATATAGTCATGATTGGCGAATATGTCCATTTTGGGCGTTTTTGGGGGATAGGGGTGACCGCCTATACATCGACCTGATTTGTAACGCCAGATTCGTAATCTACTCCCGAATACCTTTCATTTGTGCCCCATATTGATAAGAACGTTCAATTTGTCTGCTTGAAGGATTTTTGAGGTTAAGACGATTTTCTGGGTCCTTGGACTTAATTTCAAATAGAATAATAATATTCTACTCTTCAATAGCTTTCATGTGATACTCATATTGTCCCGATCGGCCCACTCTTGATTTTGTTGGTGTTTTTGGGGTAACGCCCCATTCTAATATTAACAAATTATAAAGGCTATTCCTCTTTCCTGACCATATTCATAATCTACTCCCGAACAGATTATGAATACTCTACAGCCGTTTTTGAGAAAATAGGGAACAAACAAAAAAAAACACAAATTGATTTTTATACCCCACACCACCACTTTGTACAGGCATTTGTTTGTAACACCCAGAAGAAAGAAAGATAGTCCCATTGATCAGTATACCGATCGACTCAGAATCACTTTCTCATTCGATTTAGCTATGTCCGTCTGTCTGTCTGTTCATGTTAATTTGTGTAAAAAGTATAGGTTGCAGATTTCATCCGATCGTCTTAAAATTTGATACAGGCATGTTTTTCGGCCTAGAGACGAAGCCTATTGAAATTGGAAAAAATCGGTTCAGATTTGCATATATAGCTCCCATATATATGTTCGACCGATTTGCAGTAATAATACAATAAAATGGTCATTTGTTAACCGATTCTCTCGAAATATGGCAGGAAGGATACCGATCGACTCAGAATCACTTTCTGATTCGATTTAGCTATGTCCGTCTGTCTGTCCGTCTGTCCATGTTAATTTGTGTACAAACTGCAGGTCGCAATTTTCATCCGATCGTCTTCAAATTTGGTATAGGTATGTTTTACGGCCTAGAGACGAAGCCTATTGGAATTGGAAAAAATCGGTTCAGATTTGGATATAGCTTCCATATATATGTTCTTCCGATTTGCAGTAACAATGCAATGAAATGGTCATTTGTAAACCAATTCTGTCGAATTTTGACAGGAAGGATTTTTTAATGAATCTCGATATTAAAAGTGAATATTATAGAAATCGGTTTAGATTTGGATAAAGCTGCTATATATATATTCGTCCGATTTGCAGTAATACAGCAATAAAATGGTCATTTGTTAAACGATTCTCTCGAAATTTGGCAGGAATGATTTTCTTATGACACTCGATTTTACTGGTGAATTTCATAGAAATCGGTTTAGATTTGGATATAGCTCCCATATATATGTTCGTCCGATTTGCAGTAATACTACAATAAAATGGTCATTTATTACCCGATTCTCTCGAAATTTGGCAGGACATTACGAATGATTTTCATCGAAATCGGTTCAGATTTGGATATAGCTTCCATATATATGTTCGTCCGATTTGCAATAATAGTGCAATAAAATGTTCATTTGTTAACCGACTGTCTTGAAATTTGGCAAGAAGGATTTTCTCTTGACTCTCGACTTTACTGGTGAATTTCATGGAAATCGGTTCAGATTTAGATATAGCTCTCATATATATTATCGCCCGATTTTCACTCCTAGAGCCACTGCAAGCGCATTTATTGACCAATCTTCCGAAAATTTTGTACAACGCTTACCTCGACGACATCCACAATATCTATAAAGTTTGCTCGAAATCGGTTCAGATATAGAAATAGCTCCCATATATATGTTCGCCCGATTTGCAGTAATATTGCAATAAAATGGTCATTAGTTAGCTGATTCTCTTGAAATTTTTTAGGAAGAATTTTCTCTTGACTCTCGACATTACTGGTGAATTTCATGGAAATCGGTTCAGATTTAGATATAGCTGTTATATATGTTTATCGCCCGATTTTCACTCCAAGAGCCACTGCAAGCGCATTTATTGACCAATCTTGCCAAAATTTTGCACAACGCTTTTCTCGACGACTACCACAATATCTGAGAAGTTTGCTAGAATTCGGTTAATGTTAATATATGGCTGCCATACACATGTTCGTCAGATTTTGGGTAATTTGCAATTACAATATGTTGTCATTTGTCAACTGTAGTTATTATAGTTTGAACATATTTGCTCAAAATTTGATACGGACTGTTTAATGACCCATCTGAAAACATCCGCCGAGGTCCATCAAAATTGTTTTAGAATAAGATATAGCTCCAATTTTGCACTTATACGGTAGGTGTAGTGTATTATACATTCGGCACCACCCGACTTTTGCCTTTCCTTACTGGTCATATATAAGATTCTGCAATACTCGTACTTTCTTCTCACATAAAATTTGCTCATATGTATGTAATTGTTTCTTTGGGACCTAGTTATTTTTCCTATGTGATCGGCACATTAATTATTTTTGCAATTTACATTTATTTTCTATATCATAAATTGAAAAAAAGGAAATATCATTTCTATTTCATTTGCATATATTGGACAATAAACACATGATTACATGTTTATGGAACAGTATGCAATAGTAATTTTGAATTTTGATTGGATGTGTGCAATAATAAAACATAACAGTTGCTCTGCATCTCATTCCCTTGGAGAAATAATGAAATACCATCAATAATGTAGAAGCAGCACATTGTTCATCTAAAAGAATAATTCGTTCCCTTTGTATGCATTCTTGATGAACAAAGCGAATTATTTTTTTTTTCAGCTGTGTTAACAGTTCGAAATCTTTTGGCTAGAGTCTATAACTTGCGTAATGAGAATTTAGCCACATTGAATATTAATCGACGCCCCTATAGACTCAACTTTAACCGATTACTTCCTCCCCTCAATGTATTTGAAAAAGTTGCAATAAAATCACATTAATAATGCAGCCATATCAATTAAAATTTATTTCTTCCACATTATTTATTCCATTTTATTAGCAATTCAATATTTGCAATTTGAACCCTTTTTTCTTTTCCTTATTTAACCTTAAGCGAAATAATGTAATCAATTGAAATGTCCTTAAGAAAGAACAAAACTTATTTAATAGAGACCAAGTGCACACTTGAAACTTATACTTGCATCCTGGCATTTGCATTTGAGTGTTTACTTCAAAATATATATTCATATTCAAGATGCAACAACCCCTTGCAGTTGCCCCCTAGCAAATGCCAACAGCTGTCAGGCAATGTTATCTATTATTTTACAATTCAGAAAATTCAATTCTTTTTTTTGTTTTGTTCTCTTCTTGTACTCCTGTAAATTACTTTACCCAAAAGTCAAATACAAAAGTTAAATGCACTTGAAAAAGTTCCAAAGGAGTTGCCAGGAAAATTACAGCAAACGTTCAGGAAAAGCTTCGGTAGTTTCGATATGAAATGCAGTTGAAAGGTGAAGGGTTTAAATGCAGACGGAATGGAGAGGATAGGTCTCATAAGAACTCATAACATCATTGTGAAAGTTATACCTCAATAAATTGTATATTGTGAACAACTATTGTCAATAGCTGAGAGGTAATGATATACAGAAAACTAGACAAGGCCACATTCAGGGTGACACTGAGGTACACATAGAAAAATTTAACCAAAAAAAAATTTTAATTATTTTGTACTAAACAGTGCCAAAGTTGTAATTGGGTTGAATATATAGATAATGAGTTGAATATATGGAGATGAGAGAATGAGTCACTTTGGTGTAGGTTAGGTTGAAACAAGTAAAAGCGTGCTAAGTTCGGCCGGGCCGAATCTTGAGAACTCACCACCATGGATTCTGCTAAAATATGGGAGCTATATCTGTTTATAGACCGATTTGTGCCGTAGTAGGCTAAGTGGTTGAGAGTCATAACAGAGCACTTTGTGCAAAATTTCAGCCAAATCGGATGAAAGTTGTCGTTTCCAGAGGCTCCAGAAATCAAATCGGAAGATCAGTTTATATGGGAGCTATATCAGGTTTTTGATCGATTTGAACCGTACTTTGCGCAGTTGTTGGAAGTCGTAACAGAACACTATGTGCGAAATTTCAGCCAAATCGGATGAAAATTGAGGCTTCCAGGGGCTCAAGAAGTCAAATCGGAAGATCGGTTTATATGGGAGCTATATCAGGTTATTGACCGATTTGAACGGTACTTGACACAGTTGTTAGAAGTTATAACAGAACACTATGTGCAAAATTTTAGCCAAATCGGATGAAAATTGAGGCTTCCAGGGGCTTTACGCCTTCGACTGCTATCGTGATTTAGACAGGCGGACGGACGAACATGGCTAGATCGACTTAGAATGTCGAAACAATCAAGAATATATATACCTTATGGGGTCCTAGATCAATATTTCGAGGTGCTACAAACGGAATGACAAGATTAGTAAACCCCCATCCTATGGTGGAGGGTATAAAAAGGGTGCTGATATTAATCCGCCCCATGCAACAACATCAGAAAATAAATGCGCCTTTCATGGTCTTTAGACCCTAAAGCTGAAGATCGGTCTCTGTGGCAGCTGTTGGGAGTCGTGATACAACTCACTGTTCCAAATTTCAGCGAAGTCGGGTAATAAATGCGATTGTTAAAGGCTTAAGATCCAAAAGCGGTATAAAGGTCTATATGGCACCTTTGTGTAAATATGGTCTGATATAAACCATATTCAGGTTGGATTTCTAATTTCAGCAAAATCGGAGAATAAATGCGCCGTTTATGGTCTATAGCCCCTAAAGCTGATAATCAATCTTTCTTTGTATATAGAGCTAGAGGTCCGTAATTTAGCATGTAGTTATAACAAACCATTTGGTACTCTCTGTTCAGATGGATCTAGAGGTCCGAAATTTTGGGATATAGGTTCAACTAAGATGTAAATGATGGATGACTTAACGATCTATTCGACCGTTTTTGTACCTAAATTATTATTTTTTTTTTTTTTTGTACTTTCTGTTCTGATGGATCTCAAGGTCTGAAATTTGGCATGTGGTTACAACTAAAAAATAAATAAATTCACCGCACCAACATTTGGTACCAAAATTGATACCATTTGGTACTTTCTTCATAGATGAAGCTAGAGTTCTGAAATTTAGCATCTAGGTGCAGATCATTTGGGTGGCTAAATAATGTATTAAAAATTCATACATTTTGGTAGTAAAACTGGTACCATTTTGTACTTTCCTGGTATATGGAGCTAGAAGTCTGAAATGTATATTATAGGTGGCTAAATGATCAATTCAAAATTCGTACATTCTGGTACCAATTGGTACCATTTGGTACTTTCTTAACGGATGGAGCTTGAGGTCTGAAATTTGGCATGCAGGTTAAACTAAAAAAAATACATTGGATGACTGTAATCTTTTTACAATTCGTACATTTTAGTACCAATATTGGTACCATTTGGAACTTTCTGTGCAGATGGAGATAGAGATCTGATATTTGGCATGTAGGTAAAGCTTAGAAATATATGATGGGGGACTAAATATTTTTTTCACAATTCCAACATTTTGGTACCAAAATTGGTACTACATGGAAATTTATTTGTAGATGGAGCTGGAGGGTGACTAAATGCTCTACTAAAAATTCGTACATTTTGGTACCATTTCGTACTTTCTGTTCAGTCTGAAATTTATGATGGGTGGCTAAATGATTTATTCACCATGCGCAAGTTTTGGTAACCTAATTGGTGTCTTTTTGGTACCTTCTTCGTAGATGGAACTAGAGGTCTGAAATTTGGCATGTAAATACAAGAAGGAAATATATAATGACTAAATGATCCAGTCAAAATTCATACATTTTGGTACCATAGAGTGGAAAATAGTACGAAATAGCTTATCTTCGCCTACATCGAACGGGGACCACTTAAATTTAGCAATTCGGAAAACATTATCGCAGTCTTGACAATAACACGATATGTGGTAGAAAACGCGCTAATTAAGGTGTAAATTTAGCAATTCGAAAAACATTATCGCAGTCTTGACAATAATACGATATGTGGTAGAAAACGCACTAATTAAGGTGTAATAGGTAAATTGAAAGAATATGTTCGGCAACTAGAAGATTTTTTTTTCATATATTTAGGTACTCAAACGTAGAAAATTGTACTTTCTTCACAGAAAGCTCTCAAAATTGGGATTCAGCTACAACTTGATTACGAGTATAAATTTTGGGCGACCAAATGATTTTTTTAAATCGTATTACAGCTTATAAAATAGTACTTTCTTTACGAATTGAACTAAAGCGCTCGTAATTGGGATTCATTTATACCTTGACAACATATTAAGGCGACTTAATGATTTTTCCGATGTATTGTTATTCCTGGTACTATTTGGAGCTTTCTTTGCAGAAATGAACAGATTTCTGAAATTTGATACGCAATTATACAAAACTTCATAACCACATAAACTAAGTGACTGCCTGGATTTTCGGAAAGCTCACACAAAAAAGGGGGTATCAAAAATGGCGGTGCCGAAACAGACCACCGGGATGCTTGTCGGTACATATAGGGATATATTTACCTGTAGACCCAATCTCCGGATTCACACCATTTAAATGCAATATGCTTAGGTTAGGTCCATCACACAGTGATCTATTTTTCTGAAATTTGACTTATGAGGTATGTTTTTGATTTCCAACACCTTTATATTGTAACTTTCCAAATAGGCCAACAAATATATTTTATTGGTAATTAACTTCCCCATAATTTTTTTCTCAGTATATTAACACCAAGTGGGAGTTTGAGTGATGGAACAAAAACTATCTAAAGACAGTCGTAGAGTCAAACAAGCAAGCAAACAAACACATTTCGTGTCTCTAGGGCAACATTGAGGACGTAAAATGAAATGCATTTGCGTTTATTGCATTTTGTGTAAATTATACGCACAAAAGGATATTAAATGCAAATTTCTTAGCAACTTCAACTGCAAAACAACTAGTCTGACGACAAAAGGAAACACCAGGCAACACAGGCACCAGACGTTATGGCAACGAGACACTTTTGCTCCTGTCGTTAACTTTAACGTTAACATTGGCAATACAACACAACATAACCCCAACAACGGCATGTGCAGGCACAGCCACAGTATCACACCTACCTCAATAAAAGAAAAATATTTACAAAAACTTGTAAAGGCTTTGAAATTTGGAGGCCTTCATAAAGGCACATTGATAAGTATACCGATCGACTCGGAATCACTTTCTAATTCGATTTAGCTATGTCCGTCTGTCTGTCTGTCTGATTGTCCGTCTATCCATGTTAATCTGCGTACAAAATACAGGTTGAACGTCTTTAAATTTGGTACGGGCCTACCAAAGACAAAGCCTATTGAATTTGGAAAAAATCAGTTCACATTTGGATATTGCTTCCATATATATATTCGTCCGATTTTGACTAATATTGCAATAACATCGTCATTTGTAACCGAATTTCCTACGTACAACTCCAGATATTTCTGGTGAATTTCATAGAAATCAATTCAGATTAAGATATAGCTCCTATATATATATTTATCGCCCGATTTTCACTTCTAGAGCCTTTGCAACCGCATTTATCAACCGATTTTCCCAAAATCATACATAGCGTTTTTTTCTGCGACTACCACCAAACTTTCGGATTTTGATCGAAATCGGTTCAAATTTGGATATAACTCCCCTATATATGTTCGTCCGATTTGGCCTAATATTGTAATAATTTGATCATTTGTCAACCGATTCTCACGAAATTTAGCAAAATGTTTCCCTTATAACTCCCAGCATTGCCGTTTGGTCATATGTTAACCGCTCCTAATAGCATGAGGGTTTCTCTTATGGCCATTCAAAAAAATTTATCAAAAAAAATGTATTAAGTTTTGTGTAAACAAAAAGCTCTATTCAGAAGTGTTTCGAGGATTGGATAAAACGGTAAAAAATGGAAAAAAGTATCTGAAGGGGACAAGATAGTTATTGATGAAAAAACAAGTAAAAGCGTACTATGATCGGCCGGGAGGAATCTTAGGAACCCACCATGGATTCAGCAAAATAAAAAAAAGTTGAAGGATGATCAAGAGACCGCTTTACATTGGAGCTATATCAGGTTATAGAATGATCTTGAGCGTATTTGGCACAATTGTTTGAAGTCTTAACAGAACACCGCATGCAAAAATTTCAGCCAAATCCAACACAAAGTGCGACTTGTAAGGACTCAAGAACTCAAGTTGGGAGATCGGTTTATATGAGAGCTATATCAGGTTATAGACCGATTTGGGCTGTACTTGGCACAGTTGTTGAAAATTATAATAGAACACGACATGCAAAATTTCAATCTGACCAAAAATGCGGCTTGTAAGGTCTCAAGAAGAATCGGTTTATATGGGAGCAAAATTTCAGCCAAATCAGACAAAAATTGCGGCATGTAAGGGTTCAAGAAATCAATTCGGGAGAACGGTTTATATGGAAGATATATCAGGTTATAGACCGACTTAGACCGTACATGGCACAGTTGTTGGAAGGAATAACAGACCACCACATGCAAAATTTTAGCTAAATCGGACACAAATTGCGGCTTGTAAGGGTTCCAGAAGTCAAATCGGGAGATCGGTTTATATGGGAGCTATATCAGATTATAGACCGATTTGGACTGTACTTGGCACAGTTGTTGAAAGTCATAATAGAACACGACATGCAAAATTTCAGCCCAATCTGACATAAATTGCGGGAGATCGGTTTATATGGAAACTATATAAGGTTCTTGGCCGATTTGAACTGTACTTGGCACAGTTGTTGGAAGGAATAACAGACCACCGCATGCAACATTTCAGTCGAATCGGACACAAATTGCGGCTTGTAAGGGTTCAAGAAGCCAAATCGGGAGATCGGTTTATATGGGAGCTATATGAGGCCAAGAACAGATTCTCCGTTTAGTAGAGCAGAGTAAACGTAAAAATCTATTTGTCAAAGGTATTATGATGAAAGGTTCCCCAAAACGATCCGTAGAATATTTTTTTAAAAACACATTAAAGCTAGCTGATGTTAAAGTAATATCAGCCCGGGCTATATACTCATCAAGAAATAAAATAAATACGATCGTAGAAATGCAAGACGAAGAAATGGTGAGACAAGTACTTAAAAATACCAACAAATTAGCCGGTACTAATATTATAATCGAAAAAGATTTGAGTGAAAGAAGGCAGCAAAACAAAAAGGTCTTATTCCAACTGAAGACTGAAATACTTGGAATCGACAAAACACACAAAGTTTTTGTAAGAAATGACTCCATAAAGATTGGGACAAAATGGATGTCATGGTCAAGGACCGGAGAGTTAATGTGTGGAAAGAACAAAGCTGACGCGGAACTAAAAGATTTATATGGCGATAAGTTTAGTGCATTAGATCTTAGCTATAATAACTTATTAAGCAAAATTAATCAAAAAAACTAAGTATAAGCAATGTAGATAAAAGCCAAACTGTAACTGAGGATCGTTTTTTAAATATTTTGTCATATAATGTACATGGGCTAGAAAACAAAATGCTATACGTAGACTTTTTTAAGTATATAAACAGTTTTGATATATTTTTTCTCTTGGAAACTCATATTTGCGCGGATAAATGTGAAAAATTTAGTAAATACTTTGGCGATTTTGAATTAGTTTGGCACTATGCTGCAAGAAATTCACGGTTTGGAAGAGGAATTGGTGGTTGTTTAATCGGAATAAGGAAGGATCTGAAAAAGTTTGGTGTTCAACATACACATACAACTGAACAAGGAATAAACGTAATAAAGATTATTATTAATGGCTTAAAATTTAACATCATACCAATGTACATGAGATTACAAACTTGGAAAGAAGAATTCTTAAAAATCGACTCTATACTCAGGGAATGTAGCATTGAAAATCCCATAATAATTGGCGACTTGAACGTGAGAATTGGATCATTGCAAAAAAACATCGATGAAATTTTTAAGGAGACATTTCATGCTGGTCTTGAGGAAAGGAGATCAAAAGATGCGGAAATAAATTCAAGAGGAAGAGACTTCTTGAAGCTTTGTTATGACCACGGGCTGGTAATTGCAAATGGAATGACAAATGGCGATGAAATTGGAGAATTCACCTTTGTAAGTACAGTTGGAACGTCGGTCAATGATATATGTGCGATCTCACAAGAACTTTTGTCGAGAGTACACAGATTTACAGTTGGGAATAAAATCTGGTCAGATCACATGCCAATAATTTTATCGATGATATATAGAAGTGAAAATATACCGGAAAAACTCAATACACTGTTACCAAAGCTTAACTGGGATAATCGCAAATATTTTGAATACCAGAATGAAATAAACAAAATCCTTACAACGCGCAGACAACTCTTCCCTTATTCATTCTCCGAAATAGCGGAAATAATACAAGAAGCACATCGATCTATAGCTACGACAACAATGACATTTTCAGGTCGTGAAAAATGGTTCAACGTTACATGTTTTAACGCAAGGAAAAAATCTTTTGAATATTTGGATAAATTTAGAAAGTACGCTAGTCGTGAAAATAGAGAAAAGTATGTATACTTTAACAAACGGTATAAAGAAATTTGTGAAAATGCCAAAGCCCAATATAATAACAGATTGGAAAGAAAGATAGACGAGGTGAAAGATTCTCATGATTGGTGGAAGATCGTTAGGGAGCTGAGAAACGAAGAAAGGTGTGGTAGCATACCCGTGAAAACGGAGGACTTAAAGAATTATTTCCAACAACTGCTAACCCACACAAAAAATTTTCCAGATATTCATTACGCCTATATACACTGGAGAGATGATGACTTGGATAGGGAAATATGTTTGATGGAAGTTAAAAAGGCCTTAGGCAAAGCAAAGCTAAATAAAGCACCAGGAGAAGATCGTGTGCCATACGAATTTTATAAATACGCAACTGATGAATTGCTACAAGAAATAACATGTACTTGCAACGTTATTTTCGAAAAAGGAGAAGTAGACAAGTCGTTCGTTAGAAGCATTATTTACCCAATATTTAAAAAAGGTGACAAAACTCTTCCCAATAACTACCGTGGAATATCATTCATGAATTGCTTACCAAAAGTGATGATGGGTATTGTCAAAGATCGACTGGCTAATTGGTCAGAAAAACATGGAAAAATAAATGAATATCAAGCTGGATTTCGTAAAAATTACTCTACCGTTGATAATTTGTTCAACTTATCTTCAATAATACACTTAAACTGGCACAAAAACAAAAAAACCTATGCTTTCTTCGTAGATTTTAAAGCTGCGTTTGACCGAGTATCTCGAAAAGCCATGATATACAAACTTCATACCATAGGAGTATCAACAAAAGTAGTTAACTTTATTGAAAAAATATATGAAGAAACTAATTTTTCTGTATGGACAGGCCAGGAACTCTCCAGTGATTTTAATACAACCACAGGTGTTAAACAGGGCTGCTTATTATCTCCTCTCCTATTTGCTTTGTACCTCAATGACCTACATGAATACATTGGTGGTGGTACCACAGTGGATGATCAAAATATTCGACTTCTGATGTATGCCGATGATATCGTCATCCTAGCTGACGAAATAGACGTGATGCAGCGTATGATACAAAAACTGGAGGAATATTGCAAAATATGGAACATGGAGGTTAACATGGAGAAATCAAAAATAATGGTATTTCGGAAGGGAGGAAAGCTTTCGAGTAAGGAAAAGTGGCTGTATAATGGAACAGAGATCTCAATTACATCGGAATATTCTTACCTGGGGTTGACATTTACACCTAAACTCTCACTCCGGAAACAAATACAGGAGAGAAATCAATTAGCCAAAAATAGCATCAACACCACTTGGAATTGTTTCTTATCAAAACCTAATGTGTCCATAAAAACAAAATGGAAACTCTTCTTGGCCATTAGTAGGTCTATACAATCATATGGATCACAAATATGGGGGTTTTCTCACTTTGATGAAGTTGACCAACTGACACTATATTTTTTAAAGAAGGTATTAAAAATGCCAAGTTTTACTCCAACGTACATAATGATGTTAGAGACTGGTGTCGAAAACGGGCATATATACACTTTGAACAACCATCTTAACTATATAACGAGAATTTTGTATGATTACAAAGATGATAGGCTACCTAAAATACTAGCCAAAAAAGTGATGAGACACGAAATATTTTGGAAAACGCATATAAATTCTTTAACTCTGCAAAATAGTACAGAAGCTTTCACGCCAAATCTGTCAAAACAATGTTGGTTACAAAACATTCAAAATCTCCTCCAAAACATACGTGCAACAAAAACAAATGATGCACTTTCAAACGCAAATAATACACACCGCTTCTACAGTAAGCTCCAACCTACTTTTGGGGGATTATACTTTGTCGAACCCTTGATGCAGGACGAACTGATGTGGATATTAAAAGCTCGAAGTGGGATGTTTTCATTAAATTCCAACAGGTTCCAAACAAATTCAAATCCAATATGTTCAATGTGTAATACAGTTGAAATAGAAAACATTCAACATTTCCTGGGTCGATGCCCAGCTCTCAAAGAATTCCGATTAATGTTCTTCCAAATGCCCATAATTAATGAATCTGATTTAATAAATATTCTCAATGGAAATGTTATACACTGGAAAAGTTTAGCCAGTTATCTAAAAACTTGTATGTTATATAGAAACCAGTTATTGTCTGAATTTAATATATAAAAGAAAGGAAAAACAAACTCGTAAATCTCTAGTATATACACTATATTTTAATAATGGACAGACGACCGAAGGTCAATGTCAAGAAAATATATACTCAATTTATTCTTTTAGAATGCTATGTTTATATTGCTATATTTATATGAAAACATTAATGAAATTAATAAAGAATACTACTACTACTACTACTACTACTATATGAGGTTTTTGACCGATTTGAACCGGTACTTGGCACAGTTGTTGGAGGGGATAGCAGACCACTACATGCAAAATTTCGGCCATATCGGACAATAATTGGGGCTTGTAAGGGCTCAAAAAGTCAAATCGGGAGATCGGTTTATATGGGAGCTATATAAGGTTCTTGACCGATTTGGACTGTGCTTGACACAGATATTGAAAGTGCAAAGAGAACACTATGCTCAAAATTTCAGCCAAATCGGAGAAAAATTGCGACTTCCAGGGGCTCTAGAAGTCAAATCGGGAGATCAATTTATATGGGAGCTATATCTAAATCTGAACCGATATGGCCCATTTGCAACCTACATCAATACTAAGCATGTGTGCAAAATTTCAAGCGGCTAGTTTTATGCGTTCTACCGCTATCGTGATTTCGACAGACGGACGGACGAACGGACATGGCTAGATCGACTTAGAACGTCAACGCAATCAAGAATATAGGTACAATACTTTATGGGGTCTAAGATCAATATTTCGAGGTGTTACAAATGGAATGACAAGATTAGTGTACCTCCATCCTGGTGGGTATAAAAATAAAACTTTTTAAAAAAATATAAAATTACGGTTATATTTTAATCAGACCTCGCATCTATATCTGATGGGTCTTAGACAAATATTTCGATGTATTACAAACGGAATAACGAAGTTAGTATGCAGTTATCCTATAATGGGGGGTATAATAAGAAACAATCAATATGTTAAAATGCGCAAAGTTGTTGGCCTGTCAAGCGATTTGCTTGAAATTCAAATTTAACCTGATAAAGTTGCCTTTTAAACTGATCTCCCGATTACACTTCTTAAGCCTCTAGATGCCGCAGTTCTTGTCTGATTTGGCTGAAAGTTTGCACAACAACTTCTCCTGTGACATTCAACGTATGAGCCAAATAGCGTCTGAATCGATCCATAACCTGATTTATCTCCCATGTACACAGATACCCTATAGTACCCCAAAAACTCGAAATTGGTATAAAATTTTGGGTAAAATAACCTGGGGGGACGCCCCATCCCTAAACCCAACCGAGCGGACATGTTTACCGGTTGGGATAATATGGGTATCAAATGAAAGGTATTTAAGAGTAGAGTACGAACTTGGCATAAAAAAGTCACCCTATGTGTGCGGGGGGGGTCCCCCACCCCCAAAAACACCACCCAATTGGACACTTTTACCGCTTTGGGCAATTTGGGTATCAATTAAGATATTTAAAAGTAAAGTTCAAATCTGACATTAAAATTTATTCCTTCGTTTTTGAGGGGCCTCCCCACCCCCCAAAACCCCAGCAGGACAAATTTACCCATTGGGACAATATGAATATCAAATGAAAGGTATTTAAGAGAAGAGTAAAAAGCTGATATTAAAATTTATTCCTTGGTGTCTAAGGCGATCGCCTTGACAAATGCGCGATCAGTGGTGGAGGGTATGTAAGATTCGGCCCGGCCAAACTTAGCACGCTTTTACTTGCTGGTTTTTCTTCTCTTCTTTATATGATGGTATCTTTTGAAACCTCATGCTTATATATCAAACAGTCTGAAGATATTCTGTATAAGTCTATGCCAATTACAAACTGAATTGCAACTGTTCCCATCTTCATACTAGTTATTCATGTGTCAATGTCTAGTGTAACAATCATAGGCAAATGTGAAAAGTTTCTTTAACACACGCCTTTGATATTCCCAATGTTGATGTGAGAGGCATTCTGTTAGACATGTTTTTCGATTTTCCCCTTGTCATGAAAAGAAGAATATATTGAAGTGACAAAAACTACTTGAAATATTTACATTTCGATAGAAAATGCATAAATTGTCAATGCTGTCATGATTGTTTGTCACCACAACAACTTATTTGTAAAGCGGAAATGTTCTCTTTTTCCGTCAACAATTGTGTATTGAATAAAAATTGAGCAGTGCCGTATCTCAAATAGAAAAAAAGAACTCAGAGGAAAAGAAACCAAATCTAAGAAAAATAATATCTTCTCAATATTATTTTGCAAAAAGTCATTAGTCTTGTAAAGTATAAGGCATAGGTGCTAAGTTTATCCAAGCCCATATTCCCTCCAACGTGGTTTATATGAGAGCTTTATCAAATCATATAGACAGATATTAGGTCCTTTTACATGACAACTGACCCTCTTCCACTCTCTTGCTTTTGTGTGTGTTCGTCCAACACAAAGGACTTTAATGTCTGGATGAAATTGATTTCTAGCAACCAAGATAACCTTGAAATCTAACCTAAAACCAGTAAGGAAGGGCAAAAGTCGGGCGGTGCAGACTGTATTATACCCTACACCTACCCTATAATTACAAAGTAGAAGCTATATCTAATTCTGAACTAATGTTGATGGACCTTGGCGGATGTTTTCAGCGTTATTAAACAATCCGTATCAAATTACGAGCAAATATGTAAGACCTACTCTCGACAAATGACAACATTATTGCAAATTACCCAAAATCTGACGAAAATATAAAGGGTGATTTTTTTGAGGTTAGGATTTTCATGTATTAGTATTTGACAGATCACGTGGGATTTCAGACATGGTGTCAAAGAGAAAGATGCTCAGTATGCTTTGACATTTCATCATGAATAGACTTACTAACGAGCAACGCTTGCAAATCATTGAATTTTATTACCAAAATCAGTGTTCGGTTCGAAATGTGTTCAAATTTTGACAAATTTTGTTCAGCGATGAGGCTCATTTCTGGTTGAATGGCTACGTAAATAAGCAAAATTGCCGCATTTGGAGTGAAGAGCAACCAGAAGCCGTTCAAGAACTGCCCATGCATCCCGAAAAATGCACTGTTTGGTGTGGTTTGTACGCTGGTGGAATCATTGGACCGTATTTTTTCAAAGATGCTGTTGGACGCAACGTTACGGTGAATGAACACATTTCGAACCGAACACTGATTTTGGTAATAAAATTCAATGATTTGCAAGCGTTGCTCGTTAGTAAGTCTATTCATGATGAAATGTCAAAGCATACTGAGCATCTTTCTCTTTGACACCATGTCTGAAATCCCACGTGATCTGTCAAATACTAATGCATGAAAATCCTAACCTCAAAAAAATCACCCTTTATATGGAAGCTATATCTAAATCTGAACCGATTTAGAACAAACTTCTGAGATACTGTGATAGTCGTCGAGGAAAGCGTTGTGCAAAATGTTGCTAATATTGGTCAATAATGCGCTAGCAGTGGCTCTAGAAGGGGATCAAGAAGTCAATTTGGGAGGTCGGGTTATATGGGAGCTATACCTGGTTATAGACTGATTTTGACCGTACTGGGCACGGTTGTTGCAGGTCATAACAGTAAGCTAAGTGCAAAATTTTCCGCCAAATCGAATGCAAATTGTGGCTTCCAGGGGCTCAAGAAGTCAAATCGGGAGATTGGTTAATAAGGGAGCTATATTCAAATCTGAACGGATATGCCCCATTTGCAGTCCTCAACGGCCTGCATCAATATTAAGTATCTGTGCAAAATTTCAAGGCCATCGTAGCGCAGAGGTTAGCATGTCCGCCTATGACGCTAAACTCCTGGGTTCGAATCCTGGCAAGACCATCAAAAAAAAATTTTCAGCGGTGGTTTTCCCCTCCTAATGCTGGCAACACGTGTGAGGTACTAAGCCATGTAAAACTTCTCTCCAAAGAAGCCGTTCGGACTCGGCTATAAAAAGGAGACCCCTTATCATTGAGCTTAAATTTGATCGGACTGCACTCATTTACATGTGAGAAGTTTGCCCCTGTTCCTTAGTGAAATGTTCATATGGGCAAGATTTGCATTTGCAAAATTTCAAGCGAATAGCCTTACTTGTTCGACCGCTATCGTGATTTCGACAGACGGGCGGACAGACGGGCGGACAGACGGGCGGACAGACGGACGGACAGACGGGCGGACAGACGGTCGGATAGACGGACGGATAGATGGACGGATAGACGGACGGATAGACGGACGGATAGACGGACGGACAGACAGACAGACGTACGGACAGACAGACAGACGGACGGACGGACAGATATGGCTAGATTGAATCCAAATGTCGAGAGGGTCCAGAATATATATACTTTATGGGGTCGCAGATCAATATTTCGAGGTGTTCAAACGGAATGACTAGATTAGTATACCCCTATCCTATGGTGGTGAGTATAAAAACGATTCGTATGCCCTTGCGCATGTTCTTTCGTTGCTATTTCAACATTGACTGAAACATAGAGCGGAAAAATGCGTGTGAGTAGCAGTAGGACATCGATGTTCTTGAGCCACTGCAAGCGCATTTATTGACTTTCGGCCTTCTTCCCCAAAACTTCCTTTTACCACGAAATTAATTTATTTAAACTTTTCCATTCATTCGATCGATCTAAATTTTTCAATTCAGCTACTTTTTGGGGTTTTTTACATATTTGTCGCTTCTAGATTAAATCTGGTAATTCTCAGTGATGAATGGAAATGTCCTCCTAACTACCTATACATGTTAACATTTTAAAGTTAAACAAAAAATATAGTTTTTTAAACAAATGCATCATCACTCACACTCCCTCTGGCTTCTCACTCATACGCCCCGTGGTTCGCAGTGGTTTTATAATCTACTCAACGTACATGCTTTCTGATGCTCTCACTCAAACCTCTCTCACATTGTCTACCTTTGCATTTCACTCCACTAAATCATAAATAAATCAGAGTATAAATCACATCGTTAATTAATAGCCTTTTTAATGCATACATTTCATTATAAAACAATCACTCGACTCTCCAGCCACTCCCAAAACTATGGTGGAGCAAATGCAATGCTACATTTCCACTTTAAACGCCCTCACCTAACAATAACTGGTCAAACGGACTGCAATGAACCGAACAGTATGAGTGGCGCAAAAAGTTTCACCTGCATGAGTACATTCGTATAAGCAGTTTGCATAAAGCACCACAATATGGGATCCGCCATATTAAAAGTGTTAAAACCACTAAATTTGTTAAATTAATAAGCGGACAGACTCCCTGGGGCAATAATAACACGTCAAAACAAAACCGTATAACATGCGGCCAAAGTTTCCCATTAAATGGACATAATGCATTGCATATGGCTGCAGACATGGTCAATGGTGTTGCCTTTTAGTTTTAGCTGATTTGGGGGTTGTATTCAAACAAGAAGTCTTTTTTGTGGTCTTATATAAAGGGAGGTGGTCATTTAAAAACACGAATCTGGCTACAGTTATAAAAACGGTAGGATGTCATTGTAAAATGCAATGTATAGAAATATACATTTGTATAATTGTATGTTCAAAAGACTTTCCTTCTTTAAGTATGTCTGATATTCATAATTAGATTATGAAAATGTTCAAACCCACAAAGGGGATATATAATCTTCTACTTGGTGAAACCTCTATCTTCTGCGATTCTTCTTCAATTTCTGACAACTTATTTCCAGATGTTTTTCGCTATTAGCCTTTCCTGGAGAATTTAGGTCTTTCCCTATAGTTTCGCATCATTATCACTCGTACCACTCATTTTGACAACATGACCTTACAAGTATAATAATTGTCTCCATCAACTAAGATTGATGTAGACCGACCACTGCAGTGTGTATCAAGCGGAGATGCAATTAAGAAAGTGATGGAATGGCTAAGAGTAACTACATATCCATAGCCAAATTCTTGTCTCGTGTCATGGCAGTTGTAGTATAATTCGTCACCGTTTGGTGTAGTTGTGACACCTTCCCGATCCATCGCACTTCCTGTCAGGGGGTAATATCTGCCTTGAACTTCTTCAATACATCCGCCAGGGCGTACACTGCACCTTCTCTATAATGAATCCGGACATATCACTGATATAGTTGCCACATTAACTGATTTGAATTCTTGAAGGCGCAATAACCACCCGATTTGGGTCAAATTTATGGTATGGTCGAAATATTGGGTTGCCCAAAAAGTAATTGCGGATTTTTTAAAAGAAAGTAAATGCATTTTTTATAAAACATAGAATGAACTTTAATCAAATATACTTTTTTACACTTTTTTCCTAAAGCAAGCTAAAAGCAACAGCTGATAACTGACAGAAGAAAGAATGCAATTACAGAGTCACAAGCTGTGAAATAATTTGTCAACGCCGACTATATGAAAAATCCGCAATTACTTTTTGGGCAACCCAATAGGTTTATAACCTGTAATAGCTCCCCTATAAACTGATCCCTCGATTTGACTTTTTGGAGCCTTTAAGGGGTGCATTTTTTTAGCCGAAATTTTAAAGCGATATTTTTTATTTTATTTTTACAGGCATGACATCTCTCCTATATATTTGAAAAGTCATACAAAGAACGTGTCAAATGCGATCCGTAGTAAAAGGTAAGTAAGATTCGAACTTAACGTATATGTTTTTAGTGTAATGTGTATGCTTAGTTTAGTAGACTCTTTTATTTTCATCTTAATATCTTAAATTCAGACCTGTACATGAACAAAACTTAAGTACGAAATAGCTAAATATATTCCAAAGTTAATATCTATTTTTAATTACCAACCTTGAGGATGATTTTCTCAACGTTTTCAAGATCAAAAGCGTAATAATAATGAAATATATCCTTTTGGCTTGGGAAACTTCACTCCAACTAACTGACTTTAAATTCATTCAATAGAGTGTCGGCACCCAGAACTTTTTCATTCATTGGAAGTTGCATTTGAACATCAGTTTTCATCAAAAAACAACATTTTACAACTTCCATCACATAATAGAGTTAAATTCTAAACATTCCGACAGCAACAATGCACAGTGAATTAAGTAAGAGTTTTTGAAAGCGTTAAAATGATTCGCACTCTTCTTTCAAAGACCTTTGAAAGAAGAGTGCGAGTCTGAGTCGACTTAAGTGTCTGTTTTGAGTTTTTATACCCACCACCTAAGGATGGGGGTATATTCATTTTGTCATTCCGTTTGCAACACATCGAACTATCCATTTCCGACCCTATAAAGTACATACATACTTGATCAGCGTAAAAATCTAGGTCCATCTAGTCATGTCCGTCCGTCTGTCCGTCTGTCTGTTGAAATCATGCTACAGTCTTTAAACAGAGATATTGAGCTGAAACATTGCACAGATTCTGTTTTCGGCCATAAGCAGGTTCAGTTAGAAGATGGGCTATACCGGACAATATCTTGATATAGCCCCCATATAGACCGATCCGCCGATTTAGGGTCTTAGAGCCACATTTATTATCCGATAAAGCCACATTTATTATCCGATAAAGCCACATTTATTATCCGATAAAGCCACATTTATTATCCGATATTGCTGAAATTTGGGACAGTGAGCTGTGTTAGGCCAGTCAACATCCTTCTTCATTTGTCTGAGATCAGTCCAGATTTTGGATATAGCTGCCATATAGATCGATCTGTCAATTTAAGGTCTGGGGCCCATAAAAGGCGCATTTTATGGGCCCAAAACCAAATCAAAACCGATGTCGCCGAAATTCAGGGCAGTGGGTTAAGTTAGGCCCCTCTACATCCTTCCGCATTATGGCACAGCAGATTTGGATATAGCTGCCATATAGACCGATCTCTCGATTTAAGGTCTTAGCCCCATAAAAGGCGCATTTATTATCCGATGTCGCCGAAATTTGGGACAGTGAGTTGTGTTAGGCCCTTCAATATTCCTCTTCAATTTGGCTCAGACCGATCCGGATTTGAATATAGCTGCCATTTGGACCGATCTCTCGACATAAGGTCTTGGGCCCATAAAAGGCCCATTTATTGTTCGATTTCGCCGAAACTTGGGACAGTGAGTGGCGTTAGGCTCTTCGACAATTTTCTTCAATTTGGCACAGATCGGTTCAGATTTGGATATAGCTGCCATATAGACTGATCTCCCGATTTTAGGTCTTAGGCCCGTAAAGGCGCATTTATTGTCCGATTTCGCCGAAATTTGGGACAGGGAGTGGCGTTAGTCTCTTCGACAACTTTCTGCAATTTGGCCCAGATCGATCCGGATTTGGATATAGCTGTCATATAGACCGATCTCTCGATATAAGGTTTTGGGCCCATAAAAGGCGCATTTATTGTTCGATTTCGTTGAAATCTGGGACAGTGAGTTGCGTTAGGCTCTTCAACAATTTTCTGCAATTTGGCCTAGATCGGTCCAGATTTGGATATAGCTGCCATATAGACCGATCGCTCGATTTAAGGTTTTGGGCCCATAAATGGCGCATTTATTGTCCGATGTTGCCGAATTTTTGGGGCAGTGAGTTATGTTAGGCCCCTCAATATCCTTCTGCCATATGGCACATGGGTGACTACCATAAATGACCTATTGCATTTATTGTCCGAAATTTGGGGCAGTGAGTTATATTAGGCCCCTCGATATCCTTCTGCAATATGGCACAGATCGGTTCAGATTTGGATATAGCTACCATATAAACCGATCTCTCGATTTATTGTCCGACATCGCCGAAATTTGGGTGATTTTTTAGCTATTATCTTTTTAGAAACACTGGTTTGAACAGCTCAAGCACGTTTCGTGTTTTCCTTCACTGGCAAACATCTTCAGTTTTATCTATAATTTAACAATGGATCGTCTTACAAACGTACAGCCCTTGAAAATTATTGATTATTGATTTTTCTGTTAAGAAAGTTCATCGCGCTTATTTTCCATTTCATTTCGACGCTCAATTTTGGCTCCATGGGTACGTAAATAAACACAATTGTCGATTTTGGAGTGAAGATCAGCCAGAAGCATTACAAGAGCTACCAATGCATCCAGAAAAAGTCACCTTTTGGTGCAGTTTACGGGCTGATGGCATTATTGGACCGTACTTCTTCAAAGAATTGCAAGAGCTTGACTTGCATGGCATATGGTTTCATCAATATTTATCTTCTATTTGGCTCAAGCCAGTAATCGGTTAGTTGTGCATGTAAAAACTATAAAGTAACCTCTAAAAAGAAAATTTTAAATTAGAAATTCTGTGCTACTTACAAACTCCTTAATTGTTTTCAATACCACTCCCCTAAGTTGGTTCATGTCTGGTATTGTGTCTCCACCTAAGTACCGGTATCTGTTATACGCGAAAGCCGGGCAATGACAAAGGAAATGCTCCAACGTCTCATCATTTTCCCCACATGCTCTACACAAGCTATCACTTGCCGCACCGATTTTACATAAATGAGCTCGTAGTCCTATGTGTCCCGTTGTGATACCAATAGCTGTACTGACCTCCTTCTTACTTCCTTTCAGTAATAGCCTCGTATTCTCACGATCTGGATCCCCCATAGGATTTTCGCCGTCCTACCGACCGTTTCGCTGTTCCACAATGTTGCATGCGCATTCGTTGCCCACTCCCTTAGCTTGGACTGCGTGGACGCGAAATGCTTCGAGTTAACCAAGTTTATTGACGGCAGTCCACTGGCCTTTACCGCGAAATCGTCTGCCCTCTCACTTCCCCTTACTCCGTTATGGCCCGGCACCCAAACGATGCGGATTTTGCAATCCTCAGAGAAGGCGTTAAACTCCTTTTTACACTGCAAGACTGTTCGTGACTTTACCGTCCTGGATGTTATTGCCCTTATGGCAATTTTACTGTCGGTAAAGATATTCGACGTCTCGACGTCTTCGCGTTAGCACCACACCACTTCACGCATTCCGTGATCGCCCGGATCTCCGCCTGCAGGATCGTATTATGGTCAGGCTGTCTAAAACAGATCTCAGTCCCTGGGTTCACAATGTAGACCACCAGTCCCACTCTGTACTCTAGCTTTGATCCATCCGTGTAACATGATGGGGGTATAAATTATGCATTTTTCACCGGATTATGACGAAAGATGGTTTACATATATACCCCCGGCCAAACTTAACGCCTTTTACTAGTTTTTTTTTTTTTGGATCGAGCTGATTCCCTGAAACTAAGTGCATAATATTGTGCTGATTTACCAATTTTTCCGCTTGAAGTTTTCTGAGGGTACCCACAAATAACTTGCATTTGAGAACCATATTGTCCAGATCAGCGAAATCTTGAGGCTTTAGAAGTCGGGTGGACCCCATAAGAAATTTGTATAAAAGAATCGTATTTTGTGCCTAAATATATGACTCTTACTTTACTCTGAAGTGAGTCACTACTGCATATCCATTTGAGAGGTTATATTGCCAAAATTTGCACAACTGTTCAGGCATTTCTTCTGTATCCGGCGGCTATCCATACACTTGATGCCGAATATTAAGATTTCTACTCTACTTTCAATGACCATTTCTTTGAGTCCCAATCTGCTTCGATCCGTCTACATGATCTCAAATGTAGTCCTGAACTGTAAGTGTAACGATTCTGATTAGTTCTTAACTATTCCCCTGTGCAGCATAAAATATATACTCTAGTAAACTAATACTAGCACACAACTGTATGCGGAAGTTGTTTGTGTACTTCCTTTTTTTTGGGAAAGTGTGTTGTTATTATTTGTTTGTTTGGCTTTACTTTTCCTACGAGCAGTATTTACTTGTTTTTATTTATACTACCATATTCGAGGTGTAAGTGTGTGTATCTATATGAACTCCCACACACACATGTATGTATTGTGTGTACACACATTTGTATTTATATGAATTTGTCTGCAGACCTGCTTCCATTGTCTGTTATTTCAATTGTGCTCTCTCTCCTTCTATGTTGAGTTTTGTTTTACAATACCATAAAAACTAACGCGAATCTATGGGGAAATTCAATTTTCGTTTATATTTAATTTTCCAATATGTTAAAATCAATTGAAGAAAAAGTATCATTGGGAATTCCATAGACAGTTTGTGGGTTGCTACTGATGTTGCTACTCCATTCGATGATTCGCTCCATCGAATGGAGCATTCAGCTGGAGCTGCTAATATTTTTCTGTTTTGTGTTGCTTTTTGCTTTTCATTTCACTTTGTTCTTCATTTGTTTGATTCTGATATTTTGCTGTTGCGGGTTTTCAGTGGATTTGTTTTTGCCTTTGCCCTCAAAAGATATTTCTTTAGCTGGCAACAGTCAGTGGAATTGAAGGATGATGATTGTGTTTGTGGTTGTGTGGTATTACTACGTGCTGTACCACTTAACTTTGGAATGGCCATATAGAGAATCTAAAGAAATGCCTTCATTTTAGGTTTCGTTTAGGTTTTGTAAAATTTTTATAGAATTCGATAATCGTTTACTCCGTATGAAATATTAACAATAAAACTTTTAGTTTGCTCTAAAAAAGTGATAGAAAAGAGTGAAAAAAGATAGACAAAAAGCTTGAAATCATTATTCCTATAAGGAGTCAAAAGTACATTCTTTTTAAATCTAAAGTATATATATATCCAAACTTAATTAGCCAGACATATATATTAGATACTAGGGTAATGATTTTTTTACAACCTCACATCCCTGTATCATATTTTGATGAGTTTTTATTTAAGACTAGCCGAACCGCAGCGCCTTCTTTAACTCTCTAATATCTTTTAAGCGTGGGGGCAAATCGCCCTGAATGTGAATATCGCATTCGTGCCACTATAGTTTCACTGCCTATCACGCTGAACGCCTGCGTTCAAATCATATCGAGAACATCAGACAAAATTTAAAGCGGTGGTTATCCCCTCTTAATGCTGGCGACATTTGCTATGTATGGTCATGTAAAAAATTCTCCCCAAAGAGGTGTCGCACTGCGGCACGCTATTCGAACTCGGCTATAAAAAAGTCAGACACTTGGCCCTTAAAGTAAATAAACGCTTCGTGCTCTACTTTCGAATACATTTTATATGAGCCCCATAATGGCATGATCGGTAAATAAGTTCTGTTTGAGTGTGAGGTGGACTCCAGGGTTTTTGTCCCGAAAATGAGTATCAATTTCCCGAAAATCCATCAATTTATACATCAAATAGCTTCTATATAATAGGGCTCTTCATTTGGATATCAAATTCGTTTTGATCCCTCAAGCACCTTTCGATTGAGCTCTATATTGACGTGATTATATAGATGTACTGGGTATTTGGACAGTACAAAAAACAAATTCGAACGAATCACATTCCCAATCTCAGACATCTGGTGTTTTTGAAAATAAGGATAATGAGAAGTGCTTTTTAGGGGAGGGATGGGACCTCAGACATTTCGTATCAAATATAGATATTAAAATTCGTGCTATACTTCCTAGTCCCTTTAATTTGAGCCCCATATTGCCATGATCGGTAAATATGAACCGTTTGGAGGATGTTTCGAGGATGGGGCGGCCACCGGCACTTTACCCTGAAAATAGATATCAAATGCGTTCTTTACTTCCAAATAGCGTTCACTTGAGCTCCATAATGCCATAATCGGTAATGAAGTTCAGTTAAGGGGATGCTTTAGGGCGTTCTCCCAAACACTAGGCTACAAAATTGGATATCATATTCGTTTTCTACTCTCAAATGCCATTCATTTGAGTCCCATATTTGCATAATGGGCCAATCAACCTATTTGACTAATTTTTGGAAGAAAAAGTGCCAACCAGACTTGAACTCAAATTTTAATGTCATATTCGTAATCTACTCCCAAAAACCTTTCATTTGAGCCCCATATAGACATGGTCGGCTAATATGCCCATTTGGGGGTACTTTGGGGTGGAGCGACCTCCCATTACTTGGACCTAAATTTGTATGCCATATTTGTAATCTTTTAATTTGAGACCCATATTGACATGATCGTCGAATATATCTGTTAAGAGGTGTTTTTGGGTTGGGGCGGTCCGCTGGTCACTTGGGCCCAAATTTTAATACTATATTATTTTTCTAGTCATTTGATACCCATATTGTCCACTTTTGGGTTTGGATGGCGTTTTTGGGGTAAAGGGGAGGGACTGCCCCCATCCGATATCTACACATTACATATTTCCTTCCAGAAAAACTTACATAATCTGTGAAAATTTTAAGAAAATCGGTTCAGCCTTGTTGATTCTACGGAACAAACAAACAAACCGAGTCCCATATAGTCATTATGGGTAATATACGCATTTCAGGCGTTTTTGGAGGGTAGGGTGACCCCCTATACTTCCATTTGATTTTGTATACCAGATTCATAATCTGCTCCCGAATACCTTTCATTTGAGGCCCATATCGACATGTACGTTCAATGTTCGGTGTCATAGGCGGACATGCTAACCACTGCGCGAAGGCGGATACTCAAACAAACACTCAACGAAGTTAAATATTCACGTTGTCATTAGAGAGGATAAATCTTAGTGGGAGATTGTCCTTCTTGCGGCAATAGTTATATTGGTAATGTTATGATAGGTTTAAGTGGCTGTCTGCCATCGGACTCACATAGACGTTTTCGTCCATTGCAAGAATTCTGCGACAGTGAGGGCGGTTTTTGTGTTCAAAAATACGTTCTCCAGGGATTTAATGGCTGTTTGGGAAGATATTTATGCAAATCGTCGTTATGACATTATATCTTAGCCATTCCACCACTTCCTTAATTGCAAGGATCTCCCCTTGATACACACTGTAGTGATTGAGTAACCTTTTGGACATGACCAGTTCTAGATCTTTAGAGTACACCCCAAAATCTACCTGGTCGTCAAGTTTTGAACGATCCGTATAAAAGTCTATGTAACTTCTGTTGCCAGGGATATCGTAGTTCCAATCGGTTTTATCAGGCATCACTCTGCCTGGAACATCGGATATTGTATTAAGGATAACACAGTTTCCATAGCCGCCACATGACCAAAGTGCTCGCTGCAATTTATCTAACCACTATGTCTATAGGCATTTGATGTAGCATTAAATTCAGTGCATAAATGGTGTCGTCCTCAGTACGGCTGTGATGCACATACAAGCCTTGCTATGGACCCGGTTAAGTATTTAGCAGTAGGTGGACTTTTTTAGCGCCGTCCACCAGACTACAACGCCATATAGCATTATAGGTGTGACTTTAACAACTGCAGTATATACCCAATGCATGACACGCGGTCTAAACCCCCAACTTTTGCCAATGGCTCTCTTGCAGGTGTATGGGCAAGAGTTGCCTTTCATGCCCTTTCCAAAATGCTGGATTTGAAGTAAAATTTCCTATCCAGCAAAACACCCTGGTATTTCGCGCTTTCTGTAAATTGAATATTTTCTCCTCCAAGGGAAACAGGGGTCATTGTAGGTAACTTGTATCTCCTGCTGAAAAGAACTACTGCTGTCTTTTAAAGTACCTAGACAACTTTCGGTAGCCCACTTCGCTATTGCTCGTAGAGCTTCCTGAAGTATATCTCTTACAGTGCTGGGAAACTTTCCCTTAACCGCAGTTGCCACGTCATAAGCATACGCGACCACTTTTACTCCTTTTTCGTCCATAGACAGTAATATATTGCTAATGGCTATATTTCAAAGTAGAGGAGACAGTACACCTCCTTGAGGTGTTCCTCTGAGGACCCATCTTTTTAGATCCACAGATCCCAATCCTGCATCTTTTAGTAAGTTAGTTATAAATAAACTTTCTTACGGTAGAGTTGATGGCTAGAAACTCCAACTCCTTCATGACTGACGTCGGTTTTACATTATTGAAAGCACCTTCAGTGTCAAGAAATGCTACCATTGTATATTCCTCGACTGCGAGAGAACCCTCTATATAGCCTACTTGGTCGTGAAGAGCTGTTTCAGTGAATTTGCCTGTACTATATGCATGCTGCTACCGCGTCAGGCGATCTCCAGGGATCTTTACCCTAAGATATATTTCTGTCAACCTCTCAAGCATAAAGGATGACAGACTAATAGGACGAAAATCTTTCGCCCTCGTATCAACCGAAAGATATTTAAGAGGAGAGTACGATTTTGGTGTACAAATTTCAACCAAATTGTTCGGGGGATCACCCACCCCCAAAAAACTTCCCAACAGGTATCTTCGACCGTTTGGGCAATATGGTTATCAAATGAAAATGAAAGGTATTTAAAAGACAAGTACTAATCTTGTCAAAATAAATAATCTAAATAAAGTACAATTTAATTACCTATTGGACCGACAAATTTAATAAATGTATATCTTTTATTGCAAACTTATTGCTCGTATAGAGCAAAGAAAAAAAACTATATTCACTGTTATTGAAATCTCCCTCTACATCTATATTGTGCCCATTTGTGCTTGCATTATCACCGATTGCCTGCCTTATCATCATGACCCACAATATCCTGTCTTGAGTAGCTTCATAGACAATTTTACTTATCACAAGACGCTTTGCATTACATAGTAATGGTGTCTGCAAGGAAACATGCGACAAAACCATGAGTGCTGTAATTTAAACGCGCCAACTTTTCACAACAGACCAGATAGAATGCTGGTAAGGACACAAACACAAATACAGACATTAAAAGCGATACCCAAACAAACACAAGTGCTGACTACAAGTCATACTCATATCCTTCGCATAAACAATGTCTGCAACGGATGTTTACATGGGATGCTTCCACATGAAAAACTTGGTTTCATTTCTTATTTTTTGTTAATTGATGCTTGAATGGGTGTATGTTTATGTGTTGAAAGAAGCGTCGCAATGTATATATGTAGATATAGTTGTAATATGATGAAGAAATTTAACACTTTAAAAAAAAAAATATTTAAAATAAAAGTTTATAAAAGCAAAGAAGCGAGCTTCCATATGTTCTGGTGATTATGATGATAGTATGGACCTTGGCAAGATACCCAATAGGTAGTGTAGCAAAAGTTCAAATTGCTTTAGAAATTTGTAAACTTTCCAACTTTCTCTATACGCTTGTAATTTATCGAAATATTGAACTGAGACCCTAAAAATTATATATCGCTCATGTATTTAGAGGTGGTATCACTCAAATCTCAAAATATTAATCTGCTACCCCATACTGTATTATATTTTTAGGTTAGGTTATATTCTTGATCGTCTTGACATTTAAAGTCGATCTACCCATGTCCGTCCGTCTGTGGAAATCACGATAGCGGTCGAACGCGTAGAGCTTGCCGCTTGAAATTTTACACATATAGTTTTTATTAATGTAGGTCGTTTGGGATTGCAAATGGGTCATATCGGTTCAGATTTGACTAAAGCTCCCATCATGGACGTAGACAGGCGGGCTTCCGGGCCATAGCCAACCCCCCTCCCCAATACATTTTGTCTTAGGAAAAATATTGAAGTTAAATAGAATGAACGCAAAATTTCACTAAAATTGTCTTTAACGAAAAGGTTGGTAGTAACCGTTGAGCGGAGCCGACGTAGTTTCATTTCGCTCCTTGAAGAAAAAAATCCGTATCTCGGAATGAATACCTATTACGCGCTCGGCGTCTGAGGCCTCGTGGAGGACTGCGACTTTTAAAAGTATGCCACAGACATCACGGAAGGGGGTAAGGTGGTAAGGAGCCACCCTCTTACGCCGGAGTGGTTAGGAAGCACAATAGAGATGAGATGCCTTATGCAGTCATCAATATCGGCTGTGCATCCACCAGATCATCGGTCCCAGGTAAGGCGTTTGATAAACGAACGGGTTATTAAACATGTGTTGAACTCTGAAGGGGGATACAAATTATGAGCTGCGAGTATAGAGGAGACATTTTAACGCTGTGCTTTGCGTCAGCGGAAAGTATGGATACCGTCAAAAAGCTCGTTGGAAGCATCCACACTCCCTGGGACGCAAAGCTCGAAATTGTGAGAAAAATTAAAATCCCACAGCTCACTAAGACGACTTTATCAAGAATGTGGCCTGCGAAATCGTGACGAAACGTATGATGGAAGTTCTAAAAAAAGTAAAACCAAGATTTGGGCGTGGAGAAATGGTAGGTTTTCCATAAAGTGGAGAAAGAGGAAGGAACTCTTCTTGTGGTGGGCATTGATCAAGTCTCCGTGACAAGTTTGGCTAATACTAAAGGCATGGCGTACTACGGGGCAATGACCGTCTTTTTCAAGATTGAAAAGACTAGGATAGGAAAATATCCTCATATTGAGCCACCAGGTGGTATAGTGGTGGGACATTCAATACCGCCTAACGGACAGGGGCCGACGACGAGACAATCACCGACTCTCTCAATATTGGGAAGACTAGGATAAGCAAAGATTCTAATACTAAAACATCAGGCAGTGAAAGGGGCGAGAGATCCAACACAGCCTTACCAACAGGAACCCTACGACCTTTTCAAGATGAGCAAGACTAGCATGGATAAAGATCCTAATGCTGAAACATCATGCACAGGGAGCCGACGATGAGACCATGAGCAGTAGGATGCTAAGAAGCCCATTTGATGGGGGTCTAATGATTGAGGTCTTCCAGATAAACCTCAACCGGAGCGAGACAGCTACTGTAATGTCCCGTCAGGGATTGGGATGTAAGTTCCATAAAATGTCATCATAAAAAATCTACTTAGAGTTAGGACAGCGGGAGCCTTTGAAGGACTAGCGGTCAGTCGGGTGGGGGGTTCGGGTCCTGCTCTAAATAGTCCATTTCACATTACAAAAATTAATATTTTAGACTCCCTGGTTTATTTGTAGAAGTGAGCTTTACTAAAAAAAAACAAATACAAATGTATATACCAAATCCCCATAAAACGCCAATGAACTGAACTTTGATAGGTAAATAGTACCAATCTTTTACTCTTAAATTGCTCATCCTTTGATGTTCTTGGAGAGCTGCCTCTATACCCACACCTACCATAGTTCTATGCGGCAAATACATTTTAGAACCCCAAAGTTCTCTAACACACTCCGTTGGTTTAGCCTAGCAAAAGACTATTCAGATTTCCTTACATGTTATTAATCAAAAATCCATTTATTTTATCAAAAAAAAACTTATATCCTATCATTTTAGATAATATATATAAGAAATTCACTTCAAGTGATATAATGAAAACATTATCTCAATATTTTTCTATAATTACTATGACGAACCACAATGGGTTATATGGGAAAGTATCTTAAATGGGTAGAAAGTATCACAAATAGAAAACAAATTATACCTAAATTTGGATTTAAGTAGTTACAAAAACAACACCATGAGAAACCACAAAAGCTGAAGCAGCACAAAAAAAATGATATGTGGGGAGAGCACTTTCATTCATAAACCAGTTCATTGAGAAAATGGTTTCATAGTTACAAGAAAAAAAAAAAATTATACTCTTATGGGGTCTCTCTGGGATGTCTGTAATCCACATATGATCCACATGTATCAATGCAAGAACCAAACAAAAATATAAAAAAAAATCAAAGTGGCAAAGCAAGTCTTACCAAACCGCACCGACACGTAGAAGGCCTTCTGCTTATTCGATGTTGGTTGTTGTTGCTGCTGATAAAGATTCTATGGTAAAAATCAGTTCATGGAGTTCTTGCATAGATTAGGGGTACTCATTGAATAAAGTTTAGTTAAGCTTAAGTACTATTCTTATCTGAAAATTAATTTAAGATTATATTAGAATTGACTCATTTTTTGTAGAATAATTAAATACAAAAAAATAATTATGATACTTAGTAAATCCGGTTGAAAGTGATTTAGGGTGGACTCTGAAGCCGAGGTGATAGGAAAGGCTTGTTTTGCCACAAAATTAAATGCTGGGTGATATACGCATATATATACAACCTCGTCTTTGCTGAGGATAAACACATTTTTGGTTTTTTTGTTAACAATCCATATTCATACGTTTGCTAATTTGGAATTTTTCATAATTTTGATGTTGATCGTTCTCAGGTTATGGACTGATATGGCTTCTTATGGAGTGTGGGAATGTTTTAAATGTAGCTTAAGGCATTTGCGACTGTCGTGTAATTTGTTAATGGTTAGGGCTCCATAGAAATGCTATGTATGATGGAAATGTAAATATTTCGCTTAGATCATTCTCGGAAATGGTACAATTCGTGGCACTGATAAGTCACTTGAAGGAATGCGATGTAATATGGAAAGCCGCTGGGGTGGATTAGCCCATCATCTGGATATGTAAATTATGATATGAAAATGTGTTGCAGAAAGAGTTTAATCGGTCTACATCGCTTCATGACTAGCACTATGGTCTCTTCCTTAGGCCACAAGTGGCCATCTGCCCGTACGCAAAAATGTCGAGGGCGATCAAACAAACTATTCCTTTTATGAAAACCAAATGAATCGAAAATTTCATACGTCGGTTGTGGGAAAACGAACTGCACGTAACTCGTAGTAAGACGAAATTCACGCCTTAGTGCCTAACTCAATGCCACAAGCACCCACGTGTCTGCTTCGGAAATTAAGGCTTCGAAAGGTAATATTGGTCCAACCCTGTGGTTGGCCAAAATTCCATGAATATAAAAAAATCGCTGTAGAGCCACTACGTTACTTGGCTTTTTTGTGTACTGCACTAGTTCTCGATCCCAGGCAATGGAGTTGCGCATACCCTGTGGGTAGCCAGTGTCCATATAATGAAATGGTGATCACACAAAGAGCTCCTATTTCGTCAGGCAGAGACTCCAAATGAAATTCACACCTGGTAATGGAAAACTCTTAAATGCCTGAATGAAATAAGGCTCACATCTTATTACCTTCGTAAAAATTGACGGGGGAACGAATTAAAAAAAAAATGTATAAAGCCCGTGGATGCACTGGAAAACTTCAGATTTTTTCTTCACGCACTTCTCAAAGTCTCTGCGGTATGAAGGTTCAACACAAATAGGAAGCTTGAAGATTGTCAGAAGTGGCATTAGCTATTTTCCTGTCCAAATTAAAGGGAACAAAGTAAAAAATTTCCCAATATCTATAGTAGTTGCCACATGTGGTAACAAAAAAAAAAAAAAAAATATAACACCAAAAAACTTCTCTAATTTAATGCGCACTGAACTAATTGCTAATAAATTTAGTCAAAATTTCCGCCAAAATTCTTCAATTTAATTAAAATTATTCCACCGAAAAAAATCCACTAGATCGATTGCGATTTGAAATATATGATGGACTAATAAAACTGGAAAAAATCATTTCGATCAAGAACAATGCCCTTGAATGAACGGACAAGGCAAAGAATAAAAAATATGACAACTATGTAGCCAGCGACATAAATAAAACACCAAAGCGACAATCTTTGTCGGTATGTACCGGGGTGTGTGTATGCAGTAGGCATAAAAAACATAGCTTCTATGATAAACAACAAAAGGCCTATAAAACCACTAGGAATTACAAGAACAGTGTTGTTCAAAAGTGATCGCAGTTTCACAAATGAAAATTGAATCAAAGAAATACGACTCATTTTATGTTTCATATGGAATGCAAATAAAAAAAATTTGCTCAGGACATCTGTCCGGAAGAAAATCCTGCCAAAGCCCAATTCCGTCACCAGCGCCCATTACAAACCGCATAATTCTAAACAAGTCCTGAGAAAGAATTAGGAGGACCAGGCGTATTAAGTCCTGATATCCTTTGCATGGAATGTGCCGACAAGCCTTCCTTCCGTGTCCTCCAAAACGTAGTAATGGCTACCCAATTTCTCGCGTACTTTTGCCTTGACAAAAGTGGGCGACAACTTGGCATTAAATCCACGCTCGAAGTTGCTTTGGGAAAAATTCCGACGCAAAACTTCCTGTCCAATCTTGAAGACCTCGTGCCTAGTGCGAAGATTATACTGACTCCTATTCCTTTCATATGCATTCTTGATGCATTTTCGCAAATCATCCCTTATCAGCTGGAGGCGATCGTCTCTTGACAATTTCAGAGTGGGTTCATTCAACATCGAAAACTTCCTCATTAGTTCATATGAACTAGCATGGGTCACCATGTCAAAGCCAAAAACTGCATGGAAAGGTGATGACCCAATCGACTGGTGGAATGCATTGCGCAGGGCACAGCTGATGAAGCTAAGCTTCTCATCCCATTGTCGATGGTCACCTTTCAAATACGCCCTTATCCCTGCGATCAGAGAGCGATTAACCCTCTCTGATGCATTCGACTGCGGGGAATAGAATGCCGTATACATAAGGTGGATTCCATATGAAGTGAAGAAAGCGTTGAGTTCATTGGCTCGAAATTGGCTTCCATTGTCACTGACAATTGTTTCCGGAACGCCGTAGACATGAAAAATGTCGTGTAAAAGGAAGTTCTGTATGGCCGTAGAAGTAAATTTCTTCAAAGGGCAGAGCCAATGAAATTTAGTAAGGTGGTCTAGGACTATCAGTAGGCCGATATGACCACCCTTACTACGCGGATACGGGCCTAATATGTCTATGTACAGACGCTGGAAGGGGCGAATGGAGATTGCTAGTTTACCCATAGGTGGTTTCAAAACCTTATTCGTGGCCTTAGTGGTCTTACATGTCTCACAATCTCGCACGTAATTCCGCACGTCCCTTACCAGGCCTGGCCAATAAAAAGATCTCCTTAGGAGGTCAATGGTCTTAACCATACCGCCATGGGCAGCTACCGGGGAATCGTGGGCTCTGGATATCACGCTATTCCGAAGCCTAAGCGGTATCCACAATTTCCAACAGTTTGACTCCTGCTCTTCTTCCCCCATGTAGTGCTCGGTTCGGTAGTACACGAATCGATCAACGATTTTAATATCAGGAAACTTGGCCTGGTCATTCCTTATCTTCTCCATGAGAGCCTTATAGTCCTCATCTTCAAAATGCGGTGAACTCAAATCGACATCAGGTTCTGTCATCTCAAGTCCGGATATTTCATCAAATGGGACCCTCGATAACGCATCAGGTACTACGTTATCTCGACCCTTCCGATGGCTTATCGAAAATGTGTATGGTTGAAGCTTCAGAACCCATCTAGCCAATCTGCCGCTGAGATCCGGTTGTCTCATCAGCCACAGAAGGCTAGAATGGTCTGTAATAACCTCAAACTCCTGAAGTTCTAAGTAACAGCGGAAGCGTTTTATCGCCTCTACAGCCGCTAAGCATTCACGCTCAGTGACGCTGTAGTTGCGTTGGGCAGAATTAAGCTTTTTGCTCATAAAAGCAATCGGCTTCTCCTCGCCGTTCTCGTCCATCTGAACCAATACCGCACCTACACCGAAGTCACTCGCGTCACAATGTAAATAGAACTTTCTACTGAAGTCTGGGTTTGTCAAGACCGGCGCAGAGGTAAGAAGGGATTTTATTTTCTGGAAAGCCTGAGATGCCTCTGCTGTCCAATTGAACCTCTTCTTGGTCGACAATACATCAGAAATGGGAGAAACTTCACCAGAAAAATTCCGAATGAAACGACGATACCAACCGGCCAATCCCAGAAATCCCCTAACTTGTTTCAAGTTTTTTGGAGTGGGCCAGTTGGTAATTGCCGTAATTTTCTCAGGATCCGTTGTTATACCGCCATTCCCGATGACGTACCCCAAATATCTAACTTTGGTCACACAGAAGTGACTCTTGGACACATTCAAAGTCAAATTGGCTTTGCGGAACTGGGAAGCTATTCTGGTCAATACCTCGAGGTGAGTATGAAAGTCATCGGAAACTACCACTAAATCATCCAAGTACCCAAAGACGCAATGTCTAAGGTCGGGTGGGATGATTTCATCCATAAGGCGACACATTGTTTGGGGTGCATTGCAGAGCCCGAATGGCATAACCACGAACTGGTACAATGGTCTGCCTGGTATGGTGAAAGCTGTCAATTCCTTTGACTTTTCATCTAGGCTAATTTGCCAAAAGGCGTCTTTTAAATCCAGCTTGGATATTATATTGGCCTTTGGCAATCTAGCAAATATCCCCTCAATGTTAGGCAACGGATATGCGTCTTTTCGTGTAACCGAATTAAGCTTCCTAGCATCTAGGCAGAGTCTTACTTTGTTCGGTTTCACGACAAGACGCATAGGCGAGCTCCAAGCAGAGGAAGATCGTTCTATCACCCCGAGACTAAGCATCCTGTCAACCTCTGCGTACATCAACTTCTCTACCGCAGGTGACACTGGGTAGAATCTTTGTTTAATAGGGGGTGAGTCCCCTACATCAATGGTGTGTTTTATAAGTTCAGTCCTGCCCAAACCCTGGGTTTCGAAATCAGGAAATAGATTAATTATAGCATCCAACTGCATGCGCTGTTGAGACGAAAGACGGTATAAATCATCATCACATCCATCCAGACTACTTATCATTGATAACTGGTCTATTTTTGGAATATCGGTTATGACACCAGATGATAATACACCCACAGACTCGAAAAACTGGGGTAGCAAATCAAAAAGCCTCCAAAAATTTATTCCAAGTATCAATCTCTGGGAGATCGTTGGAATAATAAAAATTCGAATTCTCCTCGTACGACCCCTAAAAGCAATATCGGTGTCTATCCACCCGAGCACTTCCTGAATCTCCCCATTTGCTGTCTTTGCCGAAGCCTTACACTTGGTAAAACACGCAAATTTTGAAAAGTCGATAAGAGCCAAGTCACCTCCAATACAGCAAATGTTTGCTCCAGTATCTAGGAGCCCATACTCCTGGAATTCGAGGAAAGAAACGTTTGCATAGTACCGCATATCACGAGGGTTGGATACTATGGAAGAAATGCGAAACCTACTGCAAAGTCTCCTAATTTTAAAATAGCTCCTAAGACGAGCCGTAGAGCGCTTAACCTTCCTGACTGCAGAAATTGTGGCAACATCAAATATCTCATCGCGTCTTCGCTGGTAAATCTCCCAGCGTCGGTGATAAGGTAATTTAGGGTAAATCATTCTAGATAGATTTTCGCAAGTCTCTCTGAAAAGAGGCTTACTACGTTGTAAAATTGTTACAGACGTTTTACAAGTATCCAAATCATGGTTCTGTGTCGTAAGATCGTGTAATCCCTTTATAACAGTCAATCCTGTGGGTCGCGATATAGTCGTTAATTCAGGTCCTTCTTTGGACCTGAGGTCATGAAGTTTTTTGAACCCGAATTCTTCCTGGAAGCACATCTCAAGCAATTGGGTTTATATGTGTCCTTTAGACCGCACCCATAGCAAAAAACTGTTCTATCCTTAAGGCAGTCCTGCCAATGATGGCCTGCCTCACCACAGTTCCAACAAGTAAAAGTGGAGTCCGTCCTATGCACAGCCTCTACAAAATTGTCTGAGGTATCATCCACATATGGAACCTCCTGATCCATTACCTCTAATTCAGAAATATTTCGTCTTTGTGTGGGAAGAATATTAGGGCGATAAGCTAAGGATTTGCGGACATGTTCATCATTTAAAAAGTTTTCCCGCATCTGAACAAGCCTGCGAAGATGCGAGAGAGATGTAATCTGAATGTAGAGCAACTCCTGCCTGATATCAGGTCGAAGGTTCCGTAATAATATTTCAATCAATTCGCCTTCTGCGATCGGTTCAGGTAATCTGTCCATTATGGTTGTAATGGAGTCAAAAAAGGTATCATACGTCTCATTTGTCTTCTGTTTCCGACAACGAATTTCCTCTTTGATATCGAAGGTCGATTTAAACTCCTTGTATTGATTACGAATGGCCCCACAGAAATGGTTCCATTCTACTACCTGGACATTCTTATGGTATCTCCAGAACCATTCTCTGGCTTTACCAATTAAAAGAATATTCAAATTCTTACATATGACACTGAAATCACCGTTTAAATTGTCTCTAGTAAGGGATCTGACACGGTATAGGAACTCTTCCACATTCAGACCTGCGGGTGAACCGTCGAACCTTAAGTTCCAGTTCTGAATAAGGGAAGTTATTTTGTCAAAGGGTATGCCACTAAGATTGGAACCCGAACATGAATGAGGTGAAATAGCTGATGGATTCCTGTTTTGAGGCAAAGGTTGACGATCTGTCCCAACAAATGGACCTCCGCCAAGACCCGATAAATTACCCATAGGCTCATTTCCATTCCCACTAGAAAGATCATTCCGAGCGTTTATGGGTGCCAGATTCATGTTCTGTAAAATCCGTGTAAGATTCAATTCGATCATTCTATTAATCTCGGCGTAATCGAAGGCAACAGTACTAGCGTCCGGATGCTGACTTTCAGCAGTAGGATTCAGATTGGCAGCAGCCTGTTCTTGTGCAACACCAGAAGTCGCCCGTGGAGGAGTACTTAAACTCAAAAAATCTAGAGAATTATCGAGAGTTAGACCTGAGCTACGGGTCTTATAATTCTTAGGAACCGCTCCTCTACCCCTTTGCGATCTGCTGGGCGCAGATTTCTTAGGTTCTATAATCAGCTTTCTCAATTCACTGAGCTGACAAGAGTGTTGACAAATCGGACACACCGAGGAAGTCGTTAACCAATCTTCTATGCACTTTCGATGGAAGGGATGAGAACAGTCATTTATGATCAAACAATTATCACCTTCCTGCATTAAAGCCTTACAAAGCTGACATCCCGAGGGGGCTATGCAAATTGGTTCCAAAGGAACAGAAGCCTGCGCAGAGGCCGGTGGAGTTCTTTCCATCATAAACTATCTATGTATAATCAAATTCCAAATCAAAATGTCTATTCGTCACGCCAAAGCATATACCAAAACACAAAGAAAGGATAAAGTAAATAAAAAAACTAGATAAAAATAAAATAAAAAAAAATAAAAAATAAACCAAAAATCTTTTTTGAACTTGCAAATACAAAAATTTCATTTAAAATCGTCTTTTGCTAAACTTTCCCGATGGAGTGGGTTAAAAGGCTAAGATTGATACTAGGCAACTAAAAACTGGGCTATGGAAACGAATTCATACCAAATCGGTTACTTGAAACGAACAAACCTGCAAAGGCTTTTTAATCACATATAAACCTCTTCTATCGTTCTTGGTCATGACTGTGGACAGCTCCAAAGAAATGAAAATCCAAATGAAACAATAGGTGCTAGTAGCTAAGTTCTAGAATCAAGAACGTGTCGGATAGGAAAACGTCAAATAAATCCAAAAATGTCCATCGGAACTAAGCCACGTTCAGAAGAAAAGATGACCAAGATTTTAAAGGTTAGAGTACTCGATTTGGAAAAGCTCAAATATCTAAAAATCCAGTTAAAACTTGAAAATTATTCCTCTAAAGGAAACAAAGAGACAATGAAAATTTAAAGACCTATATAAACTTGAAGTCTAGTACTATTGGTAGAAAATAAAAAAAAAGAGCCAAAAAGACTAGGTATATCTTCTCGGCCCCACGTTGGGCGCCAAATTAATGTAATGTCCCGTCAGGGATTGGGATGTAAGTTCCATAAAATGTCATCATAAAAAATCTACTTAGAGTTAGGACAGCGGGAGCCTTTGAAGGACTAGCGGTCAGTCGGGTGGGGGGTTCGGGTCCTGCTCTAAATAGTCCATTTCACATTACAAAAATTAATATTTTAGACTCCCTGGTTTATTTGTAGAAGTGAGCTTTACTAAAAAAAAACAAATACAAATGTATATACCAAATCCCCATAAAACGCCAATGAACTGAACTTTGATAGGTAAATAGTACCAATCTTTTACTCTTAAATTGCTCATCCTTTGATGTTCTTGGAGAGCTGCCTCTATACCCACACCTACCATAGTTCTATGCGGCAAATACATTTTAGAACCCCAAAGTTCTCTAACACACTCCGTTGGTTTAGCCTAGCAAAAGACTATTCAGATTTCCTTACATGTTATTAATCAAAAATCCATTTGTTTTATCAAAAAAAAACTTATATCCTATCATTTTAGATAATATATATAAGAAATTCACTTCAAGTGATATAATGAAAACATTATCTCAATATTTTTCTATAATTACTATGACGAACCACAATGGGTTATATGGGAAAGTATCTTAAATGGGTAGAAAGTATCACAAATAGAAAACAAATTATACCTAAATTTGGATTTAAGTAGTTACAAAAACAACACCATGAGAAACCACAAAAGCTGAAGCAGCACAAAAAAAATGATATGTGGGGAGAGCACTTTCATTCATAAACCAGTTCATTGAGAAAATGGTTTCATAGTTACAAGAAAAAAAAAAAAATTATACTCTTATGGGGTCTCTCTGGGATGTCTGTAATCCACATATGATCCACATGTATCAATGCAAGAACCAAACAAAAATATAAAAAAAAATCAAAGTGGCAAAGCAAGTCTTACCAAACCGCACCGACACGTAGAAGGCCTTCTGCTTATTCGATGTTGGTTGTTGTTGCTGCTGATAAAGATTCTATGGTAAAAATCAGTTCATGGAGTTCTTGCATAGATTAGGGGTACTCATTGAATAAAGTTTAGTTAAGCTTAAGTACTATTCTTATCTGAAAATTAATTTAAGATTATATTAGAATTGACTCATTTTTTGTAGAATAATTAAATACAAAAAAATAATTATGATACTTAGTAAATCCGGTTGAAAGTGATTTAGGGTGGACTCTGAAGCCGAGGTGATAGGAAAGGCTTGTTTTGCCACAAAATTAAATGCTGGGTGATATACGCATATATATACAACCTCGTCTTTGCTGAGGATAAACACATTTTTGGTTTTTTTGTTAACAATCCATATTCATACGTTTGCTAATTTGGAATTTTTCATAATTTTGATGTTGATCGTTCTCAGGTTATGGACTGATATGGCTTCTTATGGAGTGTGGGAATGTTTTAAATGTAGCTTAAGGCATTTGCGACTGTCGTGTAATTTGTTAATGGTTAGGGCTCCATAGAAATGCTATGTATGATGGAAATGTAAATATTTCGCTTAGATCATTCTCGGAAATGGTACAATTCGTGGCACTGATAAGTCACTTGAAGGAATGCGATGTAATATGGAAAGCCGCTGGGGTGGATTAGCCCATCATCTGGATATGTAAATTATGATATGAAAATGTGTTGCAGAAAGAGTTTAATCGGTCTACATCGCTTCATGACTAGCACTATGGTCTCTTCCTTAGGCCACAAGTGGCCATCTGCCCGTACGCAAAAATGTCGAGGGCGATCAAACAAACTATTCCTTTTATGAAAACCAAATGAATCGAAAATTTCATACGTCGGTTGTGGGAAAACGAACTGCACGTAACTCGTAGTAAGACGAAATTCACGCCTTAGTGCCTAACTCAATGCCACAAGCACCCACGTGTCTGCTTCGGAAATTAAGGCTTCGAAAGGTAATATTGGTCCAACCCTGTGGTTGGCCAAAATTCCATGAATATAAAAAAATCGCTGTAGAGCCACTACGTTACTTGGCTTTTTTGTGTACTGCACTAGTTCTCGATCCCAGGCAATGGAGTTGCGCATACCCTGTGGGTAGCCAGTGTCCATATAATGAAATGGTGATCACACAAAGAGCTCCTATTTCGTCAGGCAGAGACTCCAAATGAAATTCACACCTGGTAATGGAAAACTCTTAAATGCCTGAATGAAATAAGGCTCACATCTTATTACCTTCGTAAAAATTGACGGGGGAACGAATTAAAAAAAAAATGTATAAAGCCCGTGGATGCACTGGAAAACTTCAGATTTTTTCTTCACGCACTTCTCAAAGTCTCTGCGGTATGAAGGTTCAACACAAATAGGAAGCTTGAAGATTGTCAGAAGTGGCATTAGCTATTTTCCTGTCCAAATTAAAGGGAACAAAGTAAAAAATTTCCCAATATCTATAGTAGTTGCCACATGTGGTAACAAAAAAAAAAAAAAAAATATAACACCAAAAAACTTCTCTAATTTAATGCGCACTGAACTAATTGCTAATAAATTTAGTCAAAATTTCCGCCAAAATTCTTCAATTTAATTAAAATTATTCCACCGAAAAAAATCCACTAGATCGATTGCGATTTTAAATATATGATGGACTAATAAAACTGGAAAAAATCATTTCGATCAAGAACAATGCCCTTGAATGAACGGACAAGGCAAAGAATAAAAAATATGACAACTATGTAGCCAGCGACATAAATAAAACACCAAAGCGACAATCTTTGTCGGTATGTACCGGGGTGTGTGTATGCAGTAGGCATAAAAAACATAGCTTCTATGATAAACAACAAAAGGCCTATAAAACCACTAGGAATTACAAGAACAGTGTTGTTCAAAAGTGATCGCAGTTTCACAAATGAAAATTGAATCAAAGAAATACGACTCATTTTATGTTTCATATGGAATGCAAATAAAAAAAATTTGCTCAGGACATCTGTCCGGAAGAAAATCCTGCCAAAGCCCAATTCCGTCACCAGCGCCCATTACACTACTCACGCTCTGATGGAGAAAACCAGCAAGGCCAGGTTCATATTGCCTTAATTCAGGAGCCATGGATGACCCGGAACAAAGTTTCTGGACTGAACCATATCACCTACTAATTATTCTATGCTAACACTGGTACTCGGCCGAGGACCTGCGTTATTTGGCTTAAAAATTTGAATTATATATTTTCCCAGAGTTGTCAACGTCGAACGCATTGTGGTTCCTCAATAGCCTTTCTCTCTTCGATCTAGGTAGATTAAATGGCGACGCCACTTAGTGCTGAACACTGTACCCTCTCGTACCACTTTGATGGTAGGACAAAAGATTTCAATCTTCCTGAATTCAGTCCTCTTAACTCCACCAACGCCTGAAAGAAAACAAAACCCAGTATCTTATTCCTTATATGACTAAAGGCCGGACTTTTGCAGAGAAAATGATTACGTTCTTCCACGGCGTCAGTTCCATGACACCAGCGACAGATGTCATCATTTCGAATGCCAATGCTAAGCATATGTGTACTTAGCTTTTTGTGTCCTGTTAAAATTCCTACTGCTGTTCCTAAGAGTATCCTTTCTCGCAATTACATCAATTTCCGAGGCCGTGGGAAGATTTGCATCGTCTCTCGAATCAGCCATATCATTACCAGTCACATCCTTGTGACCAGGGACCCTGTGGTACCGATAGAAATTGACGACATCGATGCAGGGCTTTAGATCCTACGCTCGCATCATAAGAGCCTTAAGCGACGCCTGACTATCGCTAAACCGGTCATAAAGCCCAGGGGACATGACGCTTAAAAAGTTATTTTGGCGTCTTGACCTAGCTTTTACCGGTCATTAGACTTTATGGCCGTTCAAATTTTTAAAATAATAAAAAAAAATCTAAGTAAATTAACAAAATTCTCTAGATGGCGCAAATATATTCCGATTTGGCAGAGTTTTTGCATGTGGTGTTTAGTTATGACTTACATCAATCGTATCTAGTATGACCCGAATAGATCCATATATAGAAATAGCTCCCCTATAAACCGATATGCCGATATAATCTCATTAGTTGCTAGAAGGGGGAAATACGTGCTGCCCAGATAAGCCTTGGCGATAATACAAACGGCATACAGTACACAGTAACTTAACCAATATTATCCCAATTTTAAAGACTGTAACGTACTTAAAACGGACATACTTATGAACGAACGGTATATGTATATTTTGATACTAAATGGTGTTGGGTATCAAAAGACGTGATACGTTTTTTAACTCCTTTTAGGTCCTTCGTATACAAATATAAGCCATATTACTACTACATATTCCCATAGGTTACTTGATGTTTATTTACCAAAAGCCTTCTGGCCCGAAACCTTATCTTCTCCTACGCCAACTATGCTACTCTTACAAATGTTCAAAATGGCAACCACAACGTGTAGCATCTTTCATTTACTGTCAAAACTAATTATCAATTTTCTTAATTAAACCGCAATTACAACCACAACAGCAACAATAACTACAACAACAACAACAACAAAAATAAACACCAAAAGTTTTTGCCATGTTCCATAGTTTCCCTACAAATATCCACACGTGCACCCACATACACTCACACACTCTCCCTATGAAAGTTGCAAAAACCATACTATGGCGGACATGTTTACTCCCACGCACACAAACTCATACCATGATATTGGAAACTTCTAAAAATAAAAAGACTTGTACTACGCTAAGGTTTTTATGAAGGCAATGAATGAATGGCTTAACCAAGAAACCAACGAATGAATGAATGTACGAATGAATGCTGACACCAACAAACGTATGAAAGACTGTATAAATGTTGGCGGTGTTGTGGTTCAGTTTTCATTTTAGAAATGTTCGTGGCATTAGGGATATGCTTGGAACCCATACATATCCATATGAACATGAAGAAGCATCTCAAAATAAAACGACGAAGAAACCATTCAGTGAGATTTTAATAATCACATGGGCATAGGGAAGGAAGGGTTTAGCTTGCAAAGGCTCTATTGGCTCATTGTTGTATTACTAAAACATTATGAGGTTCCACATGCGAGAATATTGACTTCACATATGGTTAAATAATGGAGTTCAGGAGTCGTAGAAAACTTGTGAGCTTAAAAAAAAAGGGATCCGTTTAGTGAGGATGGGGTTTTTTTGCCACGCCATGAGATTGAATTAAAAGTTAATATACATTTTATATGCTTCAAATTAGAATAAAATAATGTTTTCACATGTTGAGGTTCAATATGCGAAAGGGAAAGGTTATGGGGCGCTGTGTGTGGCAACATGGTAAGAGTTTATAAACAAGTAAAAGCGTGCTGAGTTCGGCCGGGCCGAATCTTTGGTAACCACTACCATGGTTTCCGCTAAATATGTTAACTGAGTTTGTATTTGAATTATTTTGGTCTCAAGAAGTCAAATCGGGATATCTGCACTTAGGGGTGGGGGAGGGAGGGCCTATATCACCATTTTGACCGATTGGTATAAAACTAGGCCCTGATGTTGTAATTCATTAGATAAGGGTTTGGGCCAAATTTCAGCCAAAACGAATGAAAATTGTGGCTTCTAAAATCCAAAAAAAATCACATCAGGGCATCGATTTATATGGGGGATATATATGTTTACAGACGGATTCGGATCATACTTGGCACGGATGTTGGAAGTCAGAATTTAAGTCTTTATTCCAAATTTCAGCCTAATCGGATGAAAATTGATGCTTCTATGGCCTCAAGAAGTCAAAACGGTTTATAGGGGCCTATATCTATTTATAGACCGATTCTGATCATACTTAGAATGGATGTTGAAAGTCATAACACAAATCTTTGTTCCAAATTTGGGCTTCTAAGGGCTGAAGAAGTCAAATCCGAGGATTGGTTTATATTGGGGGGCTATATATGTTTATACACCGATTCAGATTATACTTGGCTTGAATGTTGGAAGTGTTTTCTTGACGGACATGGCTAGATAGACTCAGAATGTCGCGACGATCCAGAATATATACACTTTATGTGTATAATGAAAAAAATGAATACACTTTATGTGTATAATGAAAAAAATGTTTCGAGGTGTTACAAACGGAATGACTAGATTAGTGTACACTCATCCTGTGTTGGTGGATTTAAAAATATACATATACAAACTGATGTGGTACCATGGGTGGTATACGTTTTATTTATATGAGAAATTGATCATACGGCACCAAGTACTTCATGAGATGCTATTGGTTGCTAACTGAATTAGAAATCATGAGTAGCTATTGGTTATGTTAAATGAATTGGAAACCATTTGTCACAAGGTTGGGCTAATCTTGTTTATTTATTTATTTATTTGTACAAAAGCACTATATTTCAAGCACAGGGTAATAATGGGGTGTTCTTTATGTCTTGAGTTTCTTTTTAATTAAAATAACACATTTAAATATAATTCACAAAGGCACTATTCGCATGTTTTAATGCACTATTCGCATGTTTTATTTTCATTTTTGTATGCTAAACGATGACTTCCTTCAGTGGATTTTCTCTGTATTTTTGTTCAAAGGAGAAAGCATTAAAATTCCTATGTATTGGTTCAATGTATGTAAATTAACCAGGTGTTATTTTGAATCACCCGGTAAGGTACTGAAGCAAATTAAGTCTCTTTTTTTAATCGATCTGGACATTAACGGCTGTGTATTTCTCTCTTTCGTTCTCTCTCTCTCTCTTAGCCCATGCATTTTTATCAACAAAACTGAACAAATCATTTGAAACAAATTTCCGATTTTCATTTTTAGGGCCGCAACAAGCGAATTTTTATGTGATCATAGAAAATAGCTACCATGTGACTTATGTTGCAATAATGTGGTCATTTGTTGGAAAGAATGATACCCTTATGATTCCCTTATTGCTGTAGAAATTTATAAAAATTCGTTCAGATTTAGTTATAACTCTCATATGTATCTATCACTGATTTTCTCTTTAAAAGCCTTTGTCATAAATTTAATAAAAATGTTGTCTTTTATCACTTTATGTGTCACTATGTGTACGATTTTGGTCGAAATCGGTTCTGATTAAGATATAGCTCCCATATATATTTCCGTATAGTTATGGCTTTTATGCAATATTTTAGTCATTTGTTAGCCCATCCTCATAAAATGTTGACGAAAATTTGTCTTATGACTCTTGAGATTAATGGTCAATTTTATAGAATTCGGTTCAAAATGTGATACAGCTCCCATATATATGTATCGCTCGATTTTCACTTCTATAGTCTTTGCAAGCGCATTTATCAACCAATCTTCTCTATACTTTGCACACATCAAAAGGTATGCTTTGTCCGACTTGATCCCGTCCTCACTTGTTTTACTATACGCATATTAAGTTGTAAGATGGGTATATCGGACTATATCTTGATATAGCCCCCATTTAGACCGATTTCCCAATTAGATTTCTTGAGGTCATAGAGGGTCGACATCCGCCTTGAATATGGTTCTGATTGGACCATTTTTAAATATAGCTGACATATAGAATGCAGTCTTATTCAAGTTTAAGCTGAATGATAAGGGGCTTTCTTTTTATAGCCAAATCCGAATTGCCGCAGTGCGACACCTCTTTAGGAAGAAGTTTTTATATGGCATAGTACCTCACAAATATCGCCTGCATTAGGAGGAGATAACCTCTGCTGAACAATTTTTTTCAGCATCACAGTCGGACATGCTAACCTATGCGCTACGGTGGCCTGTAATGTAACTGTATATAAGCCAGATAGGATTTATACCAGTGATGTCCAAAATGAAAATGTGATTGACGTGTGACATACTCTCTCCAAGCTTTTTTATTCTCTCAATGTATAAAAATTCTTTCAATGTAGGAGCCGAACAAGCATATTCGAGAGATCGGTTTATATGGGAGCTAGTATATCATGTTATAGACAAATTTCGACCGTACTTGGTATGGTTATTATTTTTGACAATGTCGGACAAGAATGGAATTCAAAACGTGAAATCGGGATCGAGATCGGTTTATACGGGACCTATATCACGTTATACACCAATTTGAACCGTACTTGACACGTTGTAGGAAGTCGTAACAGAACACTACCTGCAAAATTTCAGCCAAAAAGAAAAAAAATTATCAAACCGAATCGGTTTACATGGAAGCTACTTCAGGATTTGAACCATACTCTGCACAAACGTTGAAAGTCTTAACAGAACACGAAGTGTTAAGTTTTGTTGCGGGTTGTAGGGACTCAAGAAGTCAAGTCGAAGGACCGTTATATATGGAAGCTATATTCAAATCTGAACCCATATGGCCCATTTGCAATCCCCAACGTCCTTCATCAATAATAAGTATCTCTGCATAATTTCATGCTGACGGCTTTATACGTTCGACCGCTATCGTAATCACGACAAACGGAGGGACGGGCAGATATGGCAACATGTATCAGAATTCCGAGGCGATCAAAAAAAAAAAGACCATTAATTTCCGCTTTCAAGACACTCTAACAATCATGGAGTATTTCAAGAACTGAACTCTTCCTTTCAAAATACAACATTGTATGAGAAAATTGAGAACTGAGTAATGCAAAAAATGTGGCCTTCTGCAAAAGGAAAGATTGAATAGGTTTCAGGGACTGCACCTTGTACAATGCATGTATGCCTTTTGCTACAGATAAAGTACTATTTTTCTAGTCGTCTGCTTTCTTTGTACGAAATACGTACGAAGGCAAAGTGGTTGATTTGGCAAGAGCATAGGTAAACAAACACACACGCCTAGTTTTCTTATATAAGAAAACAAACAGTTTGTAAACGAAAATACAGCGAAACGCATTCATATACAGCGAGTAATTTATCTTATCCCACTGAAGGCGCGATGAAATCGAGATTAAAATACTCCGAACCATCGAATGGTGGTTGGATTTCAAAATTATCTACTCAACAGCAATTTGTTCGTTTTACTCTATCTTCAGCGTTCACAAGTTCAGCAAAAACAGTCACCCACTGGATTTGTGCTGGCCTTTGATGTCCATCCCTACCTCTGTGTCTGTGGAAATCATGATAGTGGTTGAATGTGAAAAGCTAATCGCCTGAAATTCTGCACTGATACTCTTATCAATGAAGATCCTTGGAGATTGCTAATGGGCCATATCGGTACAGATTTGGATATAGCTCCAATAAGAAACGGTCTCTTCAGTTGACATTTTGAGCTCCTGGAAGCCGCAATTGTTTTTCGATTGAGCTGAAATTTTGCCCGTATTGTTTTTTCACTACTTTCAACAATCGCACTAAGTATGCTTCGAATCGGTCTATAAGCTTATGTAGGTCCATATAAACGGATCTCCTGATTTGAAATCTTGAGCTTCCTGAAGCCGCACTTGCTATCCGGTTGGGCTGAAATTTTGAACGTGTTGTTCTTTTACTACTTTCAACAATGGAGCCAAGTATGGTCTAAATTGGTGTATAACCGAATATAGGTCCCATATGAACCGATCTCCTAATTTGATATCTTGAGCCCCTAGAAGCCGCAATTGTTATCCGATTTGGCTGAAATTTTGCACGATCGTTTTTTACTATTGGGTTGCCCAAAAATTAATTGCGGATTTTTCATATAGTCGGAGTTGACAAATTTTTTCACAGCTTGTGACTCTGTAATTGCATTCTTTCTTCTGTGTAAAAGTGTAAAAAAAGTATATTTGATTAAAGTTCATTCTAAGTTTTATTAAAAATGCATTTACTTTCTTTTAAAAAATCCGCAATTACTTTTTGGGCAACCCAATACTTTCAACAATCGAGCCTAGTATGATCTAAATCGGCCAATAACCGGATGTAGGTCCCATATGAACCGATCTCCTAATTTGACATCTTAAGCCCCAAGAACCCGCAATTGTTATCCGATTGGTCTGAAATTTTCCACGTATATTTACTTTACTACTTTCAACAATCGTGCTAAATATGGTCCTAATCGGCCTATAACTTAACGTAGGTCCCATCTAAACCGATCTTCTGATTTGACATGTTAAGACCCTGGAAGCCGCAAATGTTTTGTTTCTAATGTTTTTGTCAGAGTTCAGATGTCGTGCTGACATCTGCGCTAGGGAAACCTCCAACCCAAAGCTCCCCTCTAACCAAAACTCCCCAAATTACCAAAACTGACGCGGTTGAATTATCGCTACAAAAAATCTTCCTGGTCTCCTGTCCGGACACAGTTAATTTGTCGAAATTCCAAAACAGCACTCTACTAATGACAATTGACTAACTTAGCATAGTGCTCCAAGCGAGAAAAAATACGAAAAAATATAAAACTTTTCATTTTTGTTCTAAGCAGTACCAAATTAGCTAAACGTTTGTAAAGGATGACCTCAAAGCCTTTTCCCAGTTCTGCAATACATGATGATGTTTATAGGATTCCAAAATTTGCTATTTTCCACGTCCCCAACCTGTTTTATGTTTGAAGTTTCGTTCCTTTCTTAAAGGGTATTTTTCATTTGAAGTACAGCCCCAATTTTTAATATCAAATAAAGGCGGTATGACGTTTGCCCATAGAAAGTACACCCCAAACCTCAAATATAAGCAAAGGGTTGCTGTGTAATTTTTATTTACATATTTAAATGTCAATAAATTTCTATCATTTATCATCCTTTCACCCTTAAAAAAGAAAACCGATGAAAATGTGAATGATTACATTCTTCAACAACTAACTCTCAACTCAATCTTCGAATCCCCCCATTCCGGAAGAATTTTAACGATAATACCAAGAAAATGTTTCTTTCATATGTAAAGCTGTCATTTTGGGGGTTTGTATGACCCCATAAGAACATTAAAAAATACAAAACAAAAGAAAAAACAGAATACGTCAAATGAAACAAGCAACAGAAAACAACTTGACATGACATGACATTACAAGCAATGTAATCATTCTAAAAATTCAAATACTCGAAAGAAACCAAACCGACAAGCCAAAGCCAATATACCAAAGAAAAAACACTACAATGCTTAGATATTTGTATTTATATGCGGAAACGTTCGCGCATGTTGTTTTCCTCTGCGTGTGCGTGTGTGTGTATGCTCACACTCACTTATGCATATTCGTAAAGTCATAGATGACTTGAAATTTACACTTTTGAAAAATCAAACAGAGCACAAAAAACGGAAATGAAATCAAGAAAACAATTCAAAGGCGAGCAGCGAAAAAACTGAACATTTTATGCAAAAATTGCACTATCATCATTTATCATTTGCAAGCTGTAGGAAACGACCAGCTTCGTTCACACACACTCACAAATGTACGAGTTAACGTTCAGAGAAGGTTATGTGATATGAACTGAAAATATTTTCTTTTCTTCTGTCGTACACTTAAAAGGTATTTAAGTTTGTGAGATCAAGGAAAGTCTTTTCCTAGATCCTGAAGAGTGCTTTGGGCTTATAGGTGAGGATGATGTCAGAAAGAATTTCAAAAATTCTACTAAATAATTACATCAAACATGTTCGCCTATGACGCTGAACGCCTGAGTTTGAATTCTGGCGAGACCATCAAAAAATATTCAGCGGTGGTTTCCCTAATGCCTAATGCCTCAACATTTGTGAGGTA